>NW_024704751.1:12027995-12302995 GCF_018977255.1 Callorhinchus milii
CCTCATCCTGACCATTTCCCCCTTCCTCACTCCCTCCCTTCCCTCCCCTCACCCTGACCATTTCCCCACTGCTCTGGTCCCGACCCAACTGTCCAGGGCCTTGGGACATCCTCCCGACGTGAAAGGCGCTCTATAAATGCAATCTTGTTGTTGTTGTTGTTGATTGAGTGAATTTTTTTTGGGGGGGCGAGAGATTATTACCCCCGGAAAGCGATCTGATCCCCCAATCGACGAAAACTGGGTTCCTACTTGCTGCTTGATAAACAGAGGCGTGTGGAGTAAGGAAACTTGCCTAAGGTTTTGCCCTTATTAGGAGGGCTGGACGATTATACGGAGTGTAAACACCAGCACAGATTAATTGGGTTGTACGGTTGGTTTCTGTGCTATTGCACTCGATGTCGTTCTAACCACATCTTTTAATTAATTCTTTTTTTTAAAAAGTTTTAAAAACCTAAGATGGAAGAGAATTACAATTACTGTAACTAATTGCATGAAACCCCTACAAATTACTACAAAATCCTAAACCGTTAGGTTTAAGGAGTTAATCCGTAGAAATAAAATGTATTAATCAATTTAGTATCCCTTAGTCTAGAAGCAGACAGATGAATCAATAAGCCCACATGAAGTCAGATTATGGTGGGGTGCTAGCTTTCCCGCATAATGCAAACTCCCAGACTATTCATGATCTCATCCACGCTTGATTATTTTAATCCTGAATTTCTTCTCTTGTTAATCACACTTGAACAAACAGACACCATTAACCTGGGAGCTTTTATGTGTGGTGGAAACCGCAAGCTAAAGCCAATCGAGGTCGAATAGACAACTAACTGACTGATCACTGGAATACTATCACTGCACTTTCACGATTCCCTTTTTCCATCTGACGTAACCGGATTTCAAAAAAATATTAACAACAATATAAATAATCCTTTAATTTGGTACAGCTTTGAGATGTCACAAAGTGCTTCAAAGCATATACTGTAAAGTGAATTGACTGTATTTTGTGGGTGAAACATGGCAGCCAATCGCAGATTAAAAATCTCCAATTGCACCACTTTGTTTAATATACAGTATATATATGCATTTCGCCCACAAAATATACAATCAATTCACTTTCCAGTCTGTTCCACGAATGTGACTGGACGCTTTGAGACATCTCAATCCACACGATAAGCGCTATATCAAATGCAAGGAATATTATTGTTATGTTAGTGCATAACAAAAAGTACATTACATTCCCCAATACTGGGAATACTTGATATGAGCCGGGCATTCTGGGGGTAGTGAAGAGAAGCAGATTCCTTACCCAAAAGAAGATCCACTTATCAAATGTGAAGTTAGTCAGCGTACACTCCAACTCCAACCGACAATCCTCTGCGTATCATTTACGACCAAACTTTACAGCACAAAATGCCATTTAACCAATCGTGCATATAAGTGATATCAGTTTAGTCTTTAGTCTCGTTTCTCTGCCCTCCCTCCCTCTATCCTTTTGTATTATTTTCCAAAGACTGGTCTAAATCATTTATTAAAAAGCCATTATGAATTCTGCATCAACCAACTTTGGTGGGTAGGCTGATCTGTGTCTTACTAACCTTCGGTGTAAAGCAAAACATTAATTCTCCATATTATAGTGATTTCACAGTCTCAGTCCCATTTTGTGGATGAAAGGACAAGTAGATAACCAGCTCTTTCCTAATGCTATTGTATAACTGGTTCCAATTAATATTTAATTACTCCCCAGGGCAGAAGTTCAAACAGTTTTGCAGTCTTGCTCATTTGCTGTTGCTCCCACTAGATAGATCACTTATGCAAAGCGAGAAACTGTCATTTGTTTAGACGCCTCGGGTTAGGCCACAATATTCTAAACACACGATATTGAAATAGTGCAAATACCAGGTTGATCAGAGGGATATTTGGCAGAATGGGTTACATTGGTGAAGAGATGCCAGACCACAGAAATGTAACTACTGAGAATGACAGCCTAGATTGTAGAAACTGTTCCAAAACTCACGACCAACGCAACTCCCACTTTGGGGTTAACTTGCAATTAATTCCAGAAAACTGCCAGAGTTCCGTTTCTATCACAGACACAAGAATGAGCTGCGGTTGAGGAAATGCTATATTGAAACGCACACAACATCCATGCCACGCACACACGCACACACACAAAAACACACACCCGGCATAAGGTTGTACAACAAAGTTTCCCCAGATATTAAGTTGCTGATTTAAGAGCCAATGCCAGTGTGAAATCGCACATACAATCTATTGACGAAAGAACCCAAGTTTCTCCAAACCAACATGCCCATCATTGCTGTCAAGTAAGCAGGCAACGGACTGAGCGGAACCAGATGGGCAACTGGAATAAATACTAATTATTGAACTTAGGCTTTTTTTGGTTGAATCGATAATCCTTCGTGATGGAACAGGAGTAAATGGGAAGATTGATTCTCATTTCAACAAAGTTTGAACCCATTGGAAGCCAATGTCTAACTGAACGGGAAGTGATCTAATTCCTTGGCATTTTAGGTTCTGGTTAGTTAGTTACTCTATTTAGGTCAGGTATGCATTCATCTGCAGTCATCACATAGAAAGCTCCTTATTGACTGACTATAACAGTCTCTCCTTGTGAACCTAAAAAAAATTGGAAGCTGGTGCTCACGGGGACGAGGAAAATCATGTACCATCACAGAGGAAAGATTGTTTTCTGCTCAGAGCTATTTTTAAAGTGGTTAAATATAGCACAAGGCATGTGGTGGGTCAGGGTGGGGTGGGTGTTCCTATGTTCCATGACTGGCTCATTGAGAAGGAGAGAGAGAGAGAGGTGTAGCGCAAGACTTTGGAACCGACCAGGTCCATTTAGACTAGTGCAGATCCTGTCTCTCTTCACTGAACTCTTTTCATTCCTCACAAAACCAGACTTGGTAGGAAATATATACAGCGGAAATTTACAAATTCCGTTACAAGACCACTCGGGATTATAACTCTCTGCCTCTCTGCGAGTGGGTTTGTAGCCTTTCAGGCTCATCGGTAGCTGCTGTAGAATTAATAATATTTCTCTCCCAGTCGAGGCAGAAGATTCCTACGCATTCAAATACGGGCGTGCAACATTATTCCTTCAATTTGATGCAGCGCCTACAATGTTAAGGAAAAAGAATAATTTGGTCACTCAATCCACGACTGTTCGTGGGGACGCTGCTGTGCGCAATTTTCTGCTGCGTTTCGCCCACAAAATATACAGTTGCTCCACTTTACAGTGTATCCTATGAGGTGCTTTGAAACGTCAACACGATGGGATAAGGCGCTGTGTCAAATGCAAGGATTATTATCATGATTCTTTTGGGGTGGGAGTGGGGGGAGAGAAAGTAAACTGTTCACCTCAACATTATTTACACCGAGTTGGTTTATGCTCACGAGATCACCAGTGCACACCGACAACTTTTTAAAAACGATCAGAAATCAGGAAACCCAAACCCAAACCGCAGGTCTGGCCTAACACCCACCACACACCACACACAGTACAGGCCAGAATTCCCAAACTCCAAACTGCTGTGAGGAGAACCAGAGAAGCCCAATAAAATATTTGCAATGGAATTTCCTGATAAGGATTTCAGCTCGACAGCCCCTCAGCCACAAAATGAGACAAAATGTGCAACACTGGCGCCCAAACTAGTGCAACACTGGCTACAGTTATGGCCATATTAGACCAGCGCTAACCAAGTGACAGTCTTGTCCATAGTGGAGCCCTGTAGCTTAGGGGTTACAGCACCTGCCTCGCAAACGAGAGGACCCCGGGTACGATTCCCCGCAGAGCGAAACCTTGGGGAAGTTTCCTTACTCCACACACGCCTCTCTTCACCTAGCAGTAATAATATAACATAATAATCCTTGCTTTTGATACAGCGGCTCATCACGTCTTCGAGACGTCTCAAAGCGCTTCACAGAATTGACTGTAAAGTGAAGTGACTGTATATTTGTGGGTGAAACGCGGCAGCCAATGGCGCACAGGGACGTCCCCACAAACAGTTGTGGACTGGGTGACCAACTTATTATTCTTTTGTTTTTTTCTTGAGGGATTATTATCAGGCGTGTGGAGTAAGGAAACTTGCCCAAGATTTTGCCCGGCCGGGAATCGAACCCAAGTCTCTCGCTTGCGAGTCGAGTGCACTAACCACTGAGCTACAGGACTCCACAGTGAGTAGGAACCCGGCTGTTCATCCATTGGCGGATCGGTTTTCTGGGGATAATAATCTCTTTAAATAAAAGATAGAATAATTTAGTCACTCAATCCACGGCTGTTCGTGGGGAACGCTGCTGTGCGCAATCAGCTGCCGTGTTCCGCCCACAAAATACACGGTCAATTCACTTTACGGTATATTCTGTGAAGCGCTTTGAGACGTCTCGAAGACGTGATGAAGCGCTGTGTCGAATGCAAGGATTATTATTGCTGTTGTTATTATTATTATTGGTCCAGTGCAAGGCCCAAGTCTACAAGTGCTGGTTAACTTCTTGACTGAATGCGTGCGTCTGAGAGGCTGAATTCCTGGCAACAACTGACCTCGTCTGGGATCGGATTGAGCAGGAAGCAGACAGAGCGCGAAGCTTGGGTCCCAGGCTGCCACACGTGGGCTTTTGTCTTCAGATCGAGAAACGATTTCTTCCGCAAAAAAACGCCCCCCCCCACCCCAAAAAAAAACCGCGAGTACATTTTGTGCTGGAGCAAGTCATGCGAAAGGTTCCACGTCTGCAGAGCAATTCAGCGACAACCTTTTAATCAGTCTGGGAACTCTCGTTCAGCCGCCTTCCATTATCCCGCAATATTTCAGTTGCCAAGGGAGACCAGAGAGTCACGCCACACATCCCGGGAATACTAACACCGTCTGGGTTTAAGAGTTTGAGTGCCGTGCGATTAACACCCCGCACCTCGTCAGACAGAACCGACGTTTGATAAGACGTTACCGTACATTAATCTGCTGCGTCGGGGCTGGGGGGGGGGGGCGACGGGGGTGTCAGCAAACGATCCAAGCCTCACAGCGCGGAGGTTACAAGATATTGGGGGTGAGCGAAATGCGTGCGATTTCTTTGTACAAAGGGCAGAAACCGTTCCCACGATTTTACAGCCCTCTCACCCCCACAAGAAGGCACCTTCACCGCAGACCGTCTGCACAGCAGCGGTGATAATTTCTTGGGAGGTAATGATCCCTCCAAGAAAAGTCGCTCAATCCATGACGGTTTGTGGGGACGTCGCCGGGCGCAATTGGCTGCCGTGTTTCGCCCGCAAAAATATACAGTCGCTACACTTTACGGGTGTATTCTGTGAAGCGCTTCGAGACGCCTCGACGACGCGATAAGGCGCTGTGTCAAATGCCAGGATTATTTTTATTGTCTCAGGATAACGACTAAATAAAGCGCTCAATTGAAATCGGAATTCCAAGTCTTTTTTTCCAATAAACGCACACACACAAACAACACACACACACGTGCGCACAAACACACACACGCACGCACGCACACAAACCCACTTCACAAGGGACTGGGTGGCACACACATTATAAAACATTCTTTGGCAACGAGGTTTGACCAGTAACTCCATGGCTTCAATCCCAGCACAGCGCAGATGGAAAAAGGACCAAGTACAAAACAAATAAAAAGAATCGTCTGAAAAAAAAATCAGTGGTTTTGTAAAACTGGGGTCACGTTGAATTAAAATGCTCTGCTGATTGCACTCCACCAGTTCTCCTCCTCCTCCCCCCACACCACACCACCACCCCCCCACACAAAAATTTTTTTTTGAAGGAATATGCTGATTGCTGACATTGATTTAGTGCCTTCGTGTCAGGAGGACGTCGAAAGTGCATCACAAGATTCATTGTAAAGTGTAGTGACTGTACTTTGTACGTAGTGAATATATATATACAAACACAAATTATACTTACGTAATATATATAATTGTCTTACTTAATATATGTAATATGCACAATTGGCTGTCGTGTTTCTTTCACAAAATATAATCAATTCACTTCACAGTGTATCCTGTGAAGCACTTTGAGACGTCTCGACAACGTGATAAGGCCCTCTCTCAAATGCAAGAATTATTATTATTGTTACATGTATTTACTATCACACGTGACACGTTCAAAATGTGACTGCTGGTTGAAAGGTTCCAGCAATTTCCTTTTCAAAGGCTTTGCTGCTTCCTCCACCTCACTCCCTCATAGTGACCAGCCTTCATGCCAACTTCTGAGCTTTCTGCAAAGCGTTGGCAAGATTTTCTTGAAAGTCATCGAGTTTCCCTTTGAATGCGGTGCCAGTCTTTGTGGGAGAAAAGAACAGAGTGTCCCCACAATGCCAAAGTGGTCAAAGTCCGGCAGCTTAATCATAGCCGAGCCTGCACTGGTTCGCAAACCAGGGTATAATAATAATAATAATAATAATAATCCTTGCCTTTGATACAGCGCCTTATCACATCTTCGAGATGTCTCAAAGCGCTTCACAGAGTATACTGTAAAGTGAATTGACTGTATATTTTGTGGGCGAAATACCCGTTTCCCTAGCAGTAACCCGGTTGTTAATCGATTGGCAGGTTACATTCTTGAGGGTAATAATCTCTTAAAAGAATATATATCTATGCAAATAATTTGGTCGCTCAATCCAATGTGGGGACGCTGCTGCGTGCAATCGGCTGCCGCGTTTCGCCCGCAAAATACACAGTCAATTCACTTTGCAGTATATTCTGTGACGAGCTTTGAGACGTCTCAAAGGAGAAAGGGAGGGAGGGAGGGAGGGAGCGAGGTGGAGGGACTGTGGGATGGAGTTCCAAAGGGTGGGGGCAGAAAGGATGAAAGCCAGACCTCCGATGGTGGGTGGCCGGCCGGGGAACGTGGAGCTGCTGGAACCACCGTACTAGAAAAATAACTCTGTCTAACAGTTAAGAGAGCAGATCTGCACATTTGAGGTTCATATGAGGTTGTTGGTCTGATTGGAGTTTATGTAACTTAATCACATCAGATCCCACGCCATCTTCCTGCTGTCTTCCTCAGTTACTGGTCACCAGCTTACACGTTGACTTGCTTTCCCCCTCCCCACCCCAACGCACTGAGAGAGGAAGTCTCTTCAAGCTGCCTGGCACAGAAACACAGATACATAATCTCCTTAGAAGGAGTTAACGGGTTCCATTCTGTCGAGCCATGATATATTTGATGGGAGTCTGTTTTTTGTCACTTGCTGCAGTTAACGCTACAGTCAACGCACTTTATGGTCTTATTCTGTGAAGCGTTTTGCGATGTCGCGAAGACCTGATTAGGCGCTGTATCAAATGCAAGGATTATCAGTATTATTATACAACTACATAATATGTAAATATCTAGCCAGGGTGTAATATTTGGAGCAACGCCCATAACATCTAAGTAATAATAATAATCCTTGCATTTGATATTCCGCCTTATTACGTCTCTGAGACGTCTCAAAACGCTTCGGAGAAACGACCGTAAAGTGAATTGACTGCATGTTTTTGGGTGAAACGCGGCAGCCAATTGATAGCTTGTTGGTTGGGAGCCAGGAAATCAATTTAGAGGGGTTGAAACTGGTGAATCGGTCTCCTAACTATTTCAGACTTGGCTGGAGGCAGCATTGACTCGATCAGGAAAGAGCTGGAGCCTTAAGATGAATATTCATTAATAGGTCAGCAGTAAATCACCAGGGCAGCATTAGAGCAGCTGACTTTGAAGTCCAGGAACAATCAAATAGAAGACAATCAGATCGGTGCCCACTTCACCAGCTCCACCATTAGTTACTCTTCATACCTTCCACGGTAAAACCCTTCCTTCCACCGGCTTTACACACGAGAAAACAGTCCTTGGTTTGACGATAGCCGTTACTCGGATGTGTGTGTGTGTGTGTGTGTGTGTGTAAAAAAAATCATTCAAGGATCCAGTGGAGGAGCCCTAGTAAAACCCTCAGCCGTCTCCAGGCCTCCCTGGGACACATTCCTGCCTTGAATGAGGTCAACTGCTGGCAGTTAACAACATATATCAGAACAGGACTGGATTCCAGCACACAGCATGTGAGAGAGAGAGAGAGAGAGAGAGAGGGAGAGAGAGTGCGAGCACATAATCTGAAAACAATGCAGGATGGTGGTGCACAGGTCAAGTCACCAATGGAAGGTAAGGTACACACGCACAGCACACACACGTCCCTATCTAGTGTCTCTTGGAAGATTGGCGGATGGCTTTTCCGGGGCTAATAAACTCTTGAAAATCAAAATAAATTTAAACCATATTTTTGTGGGCGAAACGTGGCAGCCAATGGCGCACAGCAGTGGATGGATTGAAGTGACCAAGTTAGCACTATTTTTTTTTGGAAGGAATTATTACCCCCGGAAAAGCGATCTACCAATCGTCTAATAACCCGGGTCCTACTTACTGCTGGGTAAACAGAGGAAGACACTCAAGTGGTCATTATTCATTTTTCTGCCTGGCCAGCGCACACATCAGCCCTCAACAGCCGCCCGGTCAAGCCAGATCATATACCGTCATACACAGTACTGGGTTTCCACACGTGTCAGACAGGAAGGAGAAAGGGTAGGGATGAGATTCCTCAGGATGGCAAAGATCCCAAGATGAACAATGAAGAGGAAACATTTGAAACCCCGGTGACTAATCCTTTATAATACTTTTGAGGTCAGTCTCCTTTTTTCTGAATTGGGCTTGTGCTGATAAGGTCATAAATTGACTCAGACTCATTCACTGCTCACATCACATAACTATGCAACCACAGCCCACTGTAATGTCGGAATGAAGTTCATTTGATAAGGTGACAGCAAGACCCGTATCGCCCACCCACCCCCCTCTCTCCGCCCCTCTCTCCCTCTGCCCCGACCCCAGAGGATGAGGGGGAAGAGAAATGGATGTCACCACAACAACTATTTGGCAACGACTTGCATTTATATAGCACCCTTCATGTCAGGAAGCACTGGGCAGTCAGGGATTTGGACCCGAGCTGGGGGTTGGGATCAGGAGGGGTGGAGGGCAGGGAGTAGGAGGATTTCTGAAGGCGCGGTCGAAGAGGAAGGTCTTGAGATGGGCCTTGAGGGTGGCGAGGGAAGGGGTGAGGCGAAGAGACTGTGGGATTGGGTTCCAAAGGCTGGGGTGGGGGGGGGTAGAGAGGCTGAAGGCCTGACCACCGATGGTGGGCTGGACCGGATGGGAGATGTGGAGCAGGAACAGGAAGGAGCAAGGAGCCGTGGAGAGTTTTGAAGGCGAGGATTTTGAACTGTATCCTCCTGGTGGGGGAGACCCAGTGAAGCTGGGCGAGGGTGATAGTCACGGAGCTATGTGAGAGAGGACATTTAACACAGGATAAAGCTCGCCATTTAGGAATCAGGAATTATATTATCATTCTAACTTTGGTTAAGATCTTTAAACCAGACTTGTCTGTTTCCCAGGAGAGGGGAAAAAACCTTAATAATAATCCTGGCATTTGATATAGCACCTTATTAAGTCGTTGAGACGTCTCACCAGACTATACTGTAAAGTGGAGCGACTGAGTATTTTGTGGGCGAAATTCAAAAGACTTTTGTACACAAGACCTAAAAGGAGTGCGTGACCGAGAGAACAACAACAACAACTCACACTTATACAGCACCCTCCACACAGGGCAGCGTGTCGGAGTGCTTAACAGTTGGCAGAGCCTGACTCCGAGCCGGGTGGGTGAGAGGGGAGATGGGGATAGGCAGGTGGGGGGGGGGGGGGGGGGAGAGGGAGGTAAGGGTGGGAAGTAGGAGGTTTAAACAATGCGCATAACCAAATACTGTGACTGGAGCTAGTTTGAGGTTACAGTTTAAACTCTCCTGTTAATCTGCAACTAACTTGGATAACACCACACCCCAAACCACATTAAAGTGGAATCGAGAAAACCTGGTGTTTTGATGGCCAGAGGCTAAAGGGAATCTGGTGCGTTGTTGGCTTGCGCCGAGTGCCGACTAACCCACAAAGCTGCTTCGTTTGAACCCACCCACCGACAACAACGACTTGGATTTATAGCGCGCCTTTCGCACGGGAAAGGGTCCCAGTGCGCTTGACAGTGGCGGGGTCTGGCCTGGGAGCCGGGGGGGGGGGGAGAGAGGGGAGGGGGGTGGTGACTGTAAGCACGATCAAAAAAAGGTAGGTCTTCAGGCGAGATTTGAAAGTGAGGAGGGGGAGAGGCGGAGGGATTGAGGGAGAGAGTTCCAGAGTTTCTGGGTGTAGCAATTAACTAAGTCCGAATTGGTTCCAGTCAAATCACTTTACAGCGTATCCTGTGAAGCGCTTTGAGACGTCTCGAAGACGTGATAAGGCGCTGTGTCAAATGCCGGGAATATTATTATTATAACGTGGAGAGCGAATGGATTGCTGCTTGCAATTCGCTCAGTCTCTACAAAAAAAAGAGCCACTTCACTTCCCAGTTCCCCCTGACATAGTGCTTTATTCTTCATTAACGCCACAGTAAAACCCCCTTTTACACACAGAGCAATAGGGAGCATTTTTTTCTGTCCACTCTAACCAGAGTGACAGTCATTTCACTCCCCCCCACCCACACATCCATCTATCAGTAAACCTTTCTGTATTGTACAGCACAGGCACATCGCTTTTCATGTGTTTAGCTGCCAATACCCATCAGCCAGACAGTCACTCACTGACTGACTGCAGCAAACTAATAAAGGTAAAATAATAACAAAAAAAATCCCCTCCCCCCAAAAAAAAACTAATCAAAGTATAATTAAGTCATCATAATATAATCATGGTTACAGGAAGCAATTTTGGCTTTATTGGGATCTGCAATTATCTCGATTCGTTTGAAGGCAGAAGTCCTCTCTCCCTCCCTCCCTCCCTCCCTCCCTTTACAGAATAGCTTGGATTCTGGTGAAATAACAGTGGTTGTAAAGGAGGGGGGGAAAGGCAAGGAGAGAAAAAGCAAACGAATGCATTAAGGGCAAAGCTTCAGACAGACACAGCTCCAGTTTTGCTGCCTGTGCTCCAGCCCAAGCCTCAGTGCCTCTCTTACCTTCACAAATAACTCTATCAATGGGTCCTTGTGTCCTTCCACTCCGTTCTGTGGGGTTGAATGAGCCATATTCAATCAAAGGAACTTCCAAGATCTCTTGTGAAACAGTCCACTGATGCCCTCCTCTCTCTCTGTGGCTTTTTTCTTCCTCTCTGTGTCTCAGCTCTCTCCCTCTCTCTCTCACACTCACACACTCACTTACTCACACTCACACACTCACACCAGCTGCTAACAATCCAGTCTTGAGCAGAGAAGAAAATCCCCCCTTTGTATGGGTGTGTGTCTCTCTCTCTCTCTCTCTCTGGTCTGTTCCAAGTCCTAACAGTGTGGTTCAGGCTTTCACTGTCTCTCTCTCTCTCCTTGTAGATGATGCTCCTCCAAATCCTTGTCTCAAAGGAGTCTTATTTCAGCCTCTGGTTCATTTGGGTTGGGTGGTGTCTGTCTGGAAAGCTTTACAGTTTCCTCTGCTCTCTCTGACTCACTCACTCACTCTACATGGTCATTGTGCAGAACACACCAACTCAGCCTGAGAGAGAGAGAGAGAGAGAGAATAAAGCAGCTGGACTATTTAAAGCTAATGATGTCATGCAATGCTGAGAGAGGGAGGGGAAGGGAAAGTGTGTGGGAGAGCTTCAAGAATAAATCACGAACAATCAACAAATGAGACACAGCCCCAAGACCACAAAAATGGGCAAATCTGAACAATCCCCGTGTTTTAGAAATCCCGGGTTAACCTGACTGATTAAACAGCGGGGAGAATGATGAGGTGGGGGCTGCTGGAACATATCATTATTATTCCGGTGTTTATATAGAGGTATATCTATATAATAATAATCCTTGCATTTGATACAGTGCCTGATCACGTCTTTGAGATGTCTCAAAGCGCTTCACAGGATACACTGTAAAGTGTGTATTTGGTGGACGAAACGCAGCAGCCAATTACCACAGCAGTGTCCCACAAACCGTTGTGGATTGAGTGGCCAAATGTCCCCCCCCCCCCATACATGAAAGTCACTGCTTGCTGTTTATATCGTCACATCCGTGTTGTTTTTGCACAATCGACATCTGCCCAAAGCTACGGGGAAGCTTCAACACATCAAAACAACCAACTTTAAACTGTTTTTCTTTCTTTTTCAAGAAAAATTCAGGTGACAAAACGATACAAATGAAAATTACTGGGAGTGAGTTGAAGATTGAGGCTGAATTATCCCATCTATGGGTGTAACTCTATTTTGCTGGTAACTGGAGAGGTAATCATATACATTTGCTCAAACCAATAATAGTGAGTTCCACACTCCTTATCTGCGAATTTGATGCAGATAGACAGTCACTTGCATCTAAGGAAAATGAAACATGTAATAAAATATATTAAATGGCTTTAATGACTAGAAGTAAACAAATCTTTGACCTTATGGCAGGCAAATTTGATGCAAAGCAAGTCACACTAAACACCAGGTCAGATTTCAGGCGACTGGCGCTTAATGTTTTCTTGGAATGGAATTGAAGAGGAAATCAAGGGCCCCACCGTATAAAATAAACCCTCAAAACTCAAACCAGAAATTGAATGTGGGACCCTCACAATTTTTACATCTCAGCGGCATAGGGTAGTCCATTGGGGAAGCGGGAGAATATAATAATAATAATCCTTGCATTTGGTATAGAGCCTTATCACGTCTTCGAGACGGCTCAAAGCGCTTCACGGGATACACTGTAAAGTGAGGTGACGGTATATTTTGTGGGCGTAGACTCTTCATTCCCCCTGTACCCTTCCCCATTGCAAGCGGCAGGGTTTCACCACAACACAGCACTCTTATCAGTCCAGCGGAGAACGCCGAAACCCACTCAAACGAGGCAGGACACCGAATATGTAACTGGAGTATGGCCTGGAATCTCAGAACTTCTTCAGATTCAAACATTTAAAGCACACGATGTGAGCTAGTCGTTCACCCTCGAGCCAGTAATAGTTGAACGTGGATCCTGGTGGACTCTTCATGTCTCAGCACCGTATTGTACAAATCTGTACACATTAAACCCGAATGGAGAAGCTGAAAATCAAATGACTGGTTTCTGTAGAACAAGCAAAACACTAATTGAATCTGGGGTAAAGTCTAGGGCTGTGATGATTAAACAGTGAGTCGTACTTCCCTTTGTTATCCACTTTATTTGTCATCGGTATTAAAATATACATGGTGGAATTTGACAACTCAAAATAGGAAAGCGATTGGCTGTCACGTTTGCCCCACCAAATACACAGTCACTCGACTTTACAGTATATTTTGCGAAGCGTTGTGGCAAATATAGCTCGTGTATCAACACTCACGTCACGAAAAATGGTTAATTGGTCAAACAAAGTACTGGGTAAGCGCATGGTGTCAGGTGAAAGAAGGAGAGAAAAATAAGAGTGAAACGGGGGGGGGAAAAAAATATTCTGTCACCTAATAGTATTTAGACACTTACAATATGACATCTCTAAACCACTCTCTCCAGGTGGGAGTCTTGGCAATGTCTGGGTGCCATATGTAAATAATAAAAAAAAATCAGATAATGTGGGGACATTTTATCCGTGGATCAGGCAGTCCAGATCACGGAGGTGCAGGCAGTTTGTTTGCTGGGTTTCGAGGCTCGGATCTGGAGCCAGCCAATACAGAACCCGATTAAAGGCAAACGGCTTTAACTGTTCACATCTCCAAATATTTGTTGGTCCAACGTTAATGTGTGACTCAAGATTTTCTTTGTTTGCTCGGACGTAATCTCTTGTGACAAGCAGAAATGTTCCTTTGAGATACAGATGTTCCTTTTGAACCTCGCAGATGCTGATAAAGCTTCTTGATTCAGTACAAACCTTATTAAAGCACCAATCTCACCTTGTCTAGCCGCACTGCAGTCTGTCTGGGTAATAAACACTGGGATGAACAATGCATCCGTTCCTTGTGCGAATCCCAAACATTCCTTTTTTTTTTCATGGCTCATTGCCTGGCAACCCAGTGGATACGTCTGAAAACAGAAGCAATCCTTATCCATGAGACATCACACTAACAACAATTATTTAGCTGCTAAATAAGACCACAAAGTCTAGTCAATTCACTTTACAGTGTAATCCGTGAAGAATTCTGAGACGTCTCGAAGACGTGTTAAGGCACTGTATTAAATCAGGGATTATTATTATTATTATTATTTAAAAAAGGTAGCTGCATATCTTGTTGTGGTATTAATTTAAACTCATTCACGGTGAATCTTAATGTCTCTCTGGAGAACTCATTCCTGACGATTCCCATCTCTTAAAGGACAATCTTTAAAGGACGTGAAAAGGCGTTATATATATATTAGTGAATTTGTATTGTTGCGAGCGGGAGATAAACCATAACATGTCTACGATACAGGGCGGATAGAAACCTGTATTGAGATAAGAGATTTGAATAAAACAGCTTTAGCATTTGATTTTGACGATTGCAGTATGATAATCATTGTGATTTAAAAATATAGGAAACTTTTGAATGCATTCTGGAATAGGGAAGAGAGAGCAGGGAATTATTGTGTAGGGTTTGTTTCGCAACATAAGGTTTCCTGTTACAGGCCGTTGCCAGCTATTATTAGATGGTTTGGGCTGACGTTACATGATTCCCTTAAAAACATAACAGAACCCCCAAAATTGGATGCTGTGCTGTTTTGATGTTCAAACAGGTCCAGAGATCCACATCTCCATTGGGAATTGGGGGCCAACAGAACAGCCAATTGAATTTGTGCAGTTTATATATGCTAAGCATGTGCAGACATTATCAGCTTCAGTGGCTGAATTATAATTCATTTCAGACGCAGAATATTTTGCAGATCTTTTTCAGCAATTTCCTATATTTGCGATACATGTTTGCACCTCGGTCCCATTCAATCACTTTACAGCCGGACGAACATTAAATACCGCCACGTTTAAAACCTGCGTGCGGATTTGAAGAGAAATCAGATGCTTCCCAAGTGAATCATGTGCAGAAGTTGTCTGTGAAGCCGGAAGCGGGGAACCCTGAACGGATTTTGTAGCTTGAATGTTAAGGAGCGGCACGAGAATGAAGCACGAAAACGATATCGCAGCACTGGAGGTGTGAGAAGTAGCTGTCCTGACGCACTAAAGACACACAGGGACCGACGTATTACAGGTGGACTTTGCTTTTGCAACATGAAGCGCTCCGGGACGTTGCCCTGTGTGAGGGGACGCTGTATAAATTTATGTGGAGTTCTGTAGCTCAGTGGTTAGAGCACTCGCCTTGCGAGCGAGACACCTGGGCTCAATTCCAGGCAGAGGGCGAAACCTTGGGCAAGTTTCTTATATTATATATCACAAGTTTCGTATATTAATTATTATAAGTTTCCTTATAATAATCACCTAATAGTAAGCACCTAATAATAATCCCTCCAAAACAAAACAACAATAAATTGGTCATTTTCAATCCACGGCTGTTTGTGGGACAGACGCTGCTGTGCGCAATCGGCCGCCGCGTTTCGCCCACAAATATACGGTCAATTCACTTTACAGCGTATTCTGTGAAGCGCTTTGAGACGTCGAGATGACCTGAAAAGCGCTATAATCGAATGCGAGGAGCGTACGAGGCCATTCTGTGGGACACTTGACGACACGAAGGGTGTGTGAGAAGGACAAAGGGCCAGTGATCCAGTGGAGGAAGTGCACGTGTTGAATTTTCTTTTAGTACTTTACTGCCCTCTAAAGGTAGGGACCTGAGGACTCATACGCTCCACGGTGTCTTTTTCCTGTAGGATGTGGTTCCCGTTTACCAAGCAATGGGAAAGGCACAGGACAAGCCTGGCTTCCGTCAACGTCTGATGTCGAGCCTGGCTCCTGAAACCAGCTCCACGATTGGATTTCGAAACCGAATCGACGACCCCTGTTGAGCCGCAGGACAAAAAACACAAGAGCTTTAAAAATTCCCCCAGTCGTTCCCTGGGCTCAAGGTCTGTCCGTAATCGTGGGATTTAGTCACAATTCTTAACTTTCAATCGCATCAAAAAAAAAATTGAAAGAGTGCAGGTCAGGAGAGATTCGCTTTCAGCCACTGCAACCGCAAAGCTTTGGAACTCTCTCCCGCCATCCCTCCGCCTTGCCGTCTCCTTCCCCTCTCTTAAATGACGATGCGAGACCGTTCTCTTCGTCCGGGCTTATGGTCACCCCCCTCACCCCCCCGGCTCCACCACTGAGACGCGGCCCCGTGTGAATGGCGCTTTGTATGTGCAATTTGTTGTGTTGTTGACCGTTGTAAGATTCAGCTGAAGAAATCGTGCAAACGTAGTCTCTTCAATTGCTACCGTGAAACTTTCAGAGAAGGTAATCTCTCCGGGTGTCCTGGCCAACAACCCCCAAGTAGAATTAACTTCAATGCTCAATAACTTCATGACTGTTTGATGGACTTTGCTTTGTGCAGGTTTGGTTCCCACATTCACAAAGGCAATCCCCAGTAACCCACTACTTTAAGTGCGTGTACGCGCACACACACACGCGCGCGCGGTGTACTATTAAACATTGTCACAATGACCTAACGTGGGGTTTGGGGTGGGTGGGGGGTGGGAAAAAAGAGCCTATTAGAGGGCGAAGAAAACTGAATTTAGAAATTTAATTTCCATTTATTACCTCAGCTTTTCTTTTTTACAGCTTTATAATTCAACGTTTATAAAAAAAACAAAACCCTTTGAAGTCAAAAGATGACAAATTCAAAATATTCATTACAGATTCCGTTAAGCTCCCACAAAAGAACAGCGTCTAAACAGGTTTTTTTTTTAATCTCAGAACAACCGTAACAGTAGAAGACACGAACGGCTTGGGTGAAACCAGCCTGTTACACAAAGCAAAGTACAATCCAAAGCTAAAGTAAACCAGGAAATCTTAAAATCCTTCAGATCCTGGCCGTACGTACCATCCTCTTCCTATAACAATTTTTCATTTAAAAAAAGAAACTTCCAGTGTTCTAGATACAGCATATTTTCACGTGAAGCTCTTTGTAAAGAATGTGGTGAATAATCCAAACGGCTCAAATAAAACTCCAAAAAAAAACTCTTGCAGAAACTACACTACGGGATCAGTTCAGTTCAGTTCGCTCGATTAAACGCAAGGGTTTTTGTACACTTACGTAAACGATGTCATAAAATACCATAACACAATGATAGCCAAGAAACACCAACGTGAGAGAAGAAAAGGTGCAAAACACACACATTCAATGCGATTCAACTGAGAACGGTGTCGATTCGGAGCCAGTTAAGCACGGTTTGTGGCTGCGTTTTATTTTTAAAAGAATTAAAATGTTTGTTTTTTTTGAGGTGGGGGGGGGGAGGAGGGGGATTTACTCCAAATTCACTTCACCTATTTCACTTCAGTCTAATCCTAGAATCAAAAGCTGTTACCTATAAGACACCGCAATCTTGACCTCAAAACAGACCCTTCAAGTGGTGAGCGCAGGGCAGGGCAGGGCAGGCAGTCTCCAATGGTCTCTTATCTAGGCTGCTCCAACACCAGCTGGGCTGGTAGGAAGCGTGAGGGATGTTAGTCGCGTCCACAAGAAATGGAACAGATCTCTGCTCTACAGCACTCTCTGCGAATACAGCATTAAGAACGGATGAAGCTCATGCCCAACTGAGGCAAGTCAGATGGTGCCACAGACAATGAGGTTCTCCAGGACTCACAACCTTACTTAACCTTCCGCCCACTCTTTAGATATAAAGGGGGGAAGAGGGGGGAGGTTTCCTCATAAAAGTATTGCGGTTAAAACATGAGGGAACATATCAACATGGAAATGACAGCTGTTCGAGAGATTTATTTCCCCATTGTGATGACACATAATACAGCCTTATGAATTATCTATTTTTAAAAAAAAACAGGCAAAAGAGCCAGTGTCAACGTTTATGAAACAGCCATCATAATGTACTGGCATTCATTCGCTCAGCAGCCAATTTTAAAATGTACAAAGCCCTTGTGTCTAATCCATTCAGCCCCATTAAGTTAGGTTTTACTCAAGTTCTCTCTCATAACGGTGGTGAAGCTTGAGCCTTCCGCATTGATCGCAAAGCCTTCTCTCTGAGGTGCTTTTCTAGATCATCCAGGTTTTCTTCTTCACTTCCTGAATCCTGCAAATAACAGATTTATTTAGTTTTAAGAATTAATACCGGGACTTGGAACTCCTAGCTATCGTCTACGCTGACACTCCAGTACAGTGCTGGAGGTGCCGGCCTTTGGAAGACACACACTGACGTCCCGTCTGCCTATTCTGTCTGGTGGATGTTAGACCCCGTGGTACTATTTGAAAGGAGAAGGGAGTAACTTATCTCTCTCCTGGTGTCCTGGCCAATAATCCCCCGAATAAAATTGGTCATTCACCTCATGGCTGTTTGTGGGACACTGCTGTGCGCAAATTGGCTGCCGAGTTTGCCCACAAAACACATAGTCACTGCAGTATACCTTGTGTGGAGCTTTGGGACTTCCTCCTCATGCGGAAGGTGCTATAACAAATGCAAGGAATATCGTTATTATTATAATCAGTGTTTTCTGAAGAAGTTTAGCACGAGCCGTCGAGTAATTTGATTCAATAAAAAATGTAATTTAGAAGCTGGAATCCAAACGTAATATACCTGTTAGAAACTCACATTTGCTGCGAATATAAATGCACGTCATCGGACCTTGTGCCCATACATTCCCACATAAAGCAATAATATTAATAAAAATAATAATCCTTGCATTTGATACAGCGCCTTATCACGTCTTCGAGATGTCGCAAAGCGCTTCACAGAATATGCCGTAAAGTGTAACTGACTGTGTATTTTGTGGGCGCACTCCTTGTGCTACTGCCCGAAGAACCTGGAAACTTCCAACTTGGTGTTCTATATGTCCCAGGCAGTGACATACAGTACCTTGTTGGGTTCTACAGCTGGGGTTGGCTGGGGTGACTTTGCTGGAGACTGAACTGAGGTTTCCTCTGCAACAACTGGTGGTGTCGCTGCTTTTTCTTTCTTGTGTTTCTTGTGTTTCTTGTGTTTTTTGTCCTTCTTGTGCTTCTTATCCTTCTTCTTCTTCTTCTTCTTGCCCCCGGCCTCCTGGTCGGACACCTGCGCAGGACGGGTTAGTGTTATTTCGAAGTGCAGGTCGGCAAGAAACAGCCGTCACACCAGCATTCTAAGTATACACTTTGCATTGGAAGAGATTTATAAGCTGCGCACTTAGCAAAGAGCACGTTCACAGCAACCGGCACCTGCCTAAATTGGACAGTCTAAATCCCCGACCGTCCAGTGCCCTGGGACATCCTCCCAACGTGAAAGGCTCTGTCATTTTGTATTGTATTTTACTGCACTTTCAGTCAGTCAAGTCAAACATCAGCACTAAAGTTTTGACAGAAGTAATCACGCTGCATATTTGTCAAGTGATAGTTCAGCGATCAGAAAATGATGACCGAATGTGCGGTCAGAGGTACGATTTAAGTGGGGGTGGGGGGCTTTAAAAAGCGAGGAGGGGGGGAGTGGGGTCAAGCCAGAGCAACTCTGGGAAAGAATTCCAAGAGGCAGGATGGCTGAACAGCTCACCCAGCGATAGTAGGGTCGAGTACATGAAGCAGGCCAGTGTTCACTGAGCAGAGGGAGCAGCCAGGTCAGTAATAATAATAATCCTCGTATCTGATGTAGTGCCTGATCACAAACAGTCATGGACCGAGCAAATTTTTTTGAAGAGGTTATTACCGCTGGAAAAGCGATCCTCCAATCAGGTTCCCAGTTACTGCGGGCAAACAGAGGCGTGCGGGAGTGCAGTAAGGAAACTTGCCTAAGGTTTCGCACTTAGACAATCAGGGAGGAGCAAGGATTTGAACGCGAGGACGAGGATCTTGAATGTTCTCAAGACATGCCGACCAGAAGAGGAAGGAAGGTGTGATGATGAGCTTACCTTGGCAGGAGATGGACTGAGAGAAGCACTCTTTGCCTTTTTGGCGGGTGGCGCTGTTGCAGCAGCCGCTGTTGGTGACCTGCTGCCAGACTGTGACCTGGACACGGAGGTGAGCGGCCTTTTCTTGGAGAGCCGTTCTGGTGATCCAGACTCCGACCTGGACGAGGTTGTCCTCCTCGCAGCTTGTGGGGCTGGCGAGATCCTAAACAAATTGCATGAAGTATTCTTAATTCCACATCGACCTGCCCACTCCCTCCGCTCAGCAGGCTCCACGTCCCCGGTCTGCCTGCCTCACCACCGGCGGTCAGGTCTTCAGCCTCTCTGCCCCCACCCATTGGAACTCCACTCCACCGTCTGCTCCTACCCTCCCTGCCCTCCACCCCTCCTGATCCCAACCCCCAGCTCGGGTCCAAATGCCTGACTGTCCAGCACCTTGGGACGTCCTCCCGACGTGAAAGGCGCCGTGTAAATGTCATTTGTTGATGTTGATAATGCAAGAAATTATGAAACTTTTCCTGGGCAAGAGGAGCAATGTCCCTTTTTAGGCTTAAGTTTCTCATTTAAAAATCACAAGGACAGATACCTTGACGAACTGAACCTAAACCCCCTGGTGTGAACCTACAGACTTAAGTGATCATTAATTTAAATACAACTGACGAATAAAAGCTACGCCAGGTTTAGGTGTGTTGAAACAAAGCCACGACTGACTGAGATTGAGTATATAAAATGTTAATTCAATTTATAAATCAACATGTGACTAAATATATAAATATAATTTATTTGTGAACTACAATTTTCCAGCTGCGTATTTTCTGGTAATGTAATCCAACGAAAACTACAAACCGAAAACCCTCAACAGGCATCAAGTGACACCAAAATGCCTATAACAACTGTGCAATACACGATAGAATTGGTAACAGAATATGAAGGCAATAGTGCAGTGGCATTTGGCCATTGCAGTTTGGCTAAAAGATAGGTGGAATGCTTAAATGCATTAAAATGCTGTTTATGAAATTGCATCAAATAACAACAAACTTGCATTTGTAACAATAATCCTTGCGTTTGATACAGCGCCTTATCACGTCTTCAAGACGTCTCAAAGCGCGCCACAGAATATACTGCAAAGCGTAGTGACTGTTTATTTTGTGGGTGAAACGTGGCAGCCAATTGGCAATTATATAGCGCCCTCGCGCAAGGTAGTGTCCCACAGCGCTTCACGGTGTCGGAGCATGAAGCCGAGCTGGAGGGAGAGGAGGTGACTGTAGGCCACGGTCGAAGAGGAAGGTCTTCAGGCCCGACCTGAAGATGGGGAAGGAAGAGGGCGAGGTGGAGGGAGGGAGAGTACGGGTTAGAGGTGACAGAGCAGGTACAAGTCTTACTTTTTGGATTTCTTGGGTTCTGGGGTCCGTGACACCCGGCGGATTGGCCTGTTGCTGGGGGAGGGAGACATAGGACGTCTCTGTGGTGGTGGCGGAGACACTGACGCTCGTCGAGTTGCCGGGGGGCTCACTGACCCCCGGACCAGCCTGGGCCGAGGGGAGGGCGAGTGGCGTTTGTGGGGTGGTGGGGAACGACCGTCTCGGGCCGGGCGGGCTGGGGGAGGCGACCCTCTCCTGCGCCTGAGGGAGGGAGAGGGAGAGCTGCGTCTCTTGGTTGCTGCTGGTGTGGGGGACTCCCTCCTCCTGGGCGGGGGAGACGGAGTGTATCTTCTCTGAATCGGAGGGGAATAGCGTCTGGGCGAGACTGACCGTCTGCGTGGTGGCAGAGAGGGAGATCTAAAGGAAGACAAAGGTATTAGTTATATAGAGGTGTGGTATGACTTTTTTCTAAAGAGATCTTTAAACTTAAGCGATAAATTGCACCTCAATTTTAAAACTAGTGTCAGCACAGAAACAGGCCACTCGGCCCAACTAAGCCACCATCTACCCCTTACACCCTAACACACTCACTCTCCTGATCCCTTACGCGTATAGAGCATGTCATGTACAGAAAGGAACACGAACACTGAGGGCCAACACAGGGAATTATCATCAAGTGTAAGGGACTGTTTATCCGGGTGAACGCAGCAAGCTCCTGAAAAACAGCCGTGAAGTGTCGGGCAAAATGATCCTTGACATCTGCCGCAGTCGCTTTGACTCGTCATTGATGTTAAGATGTTCATTGAGATGATGTACTGACCTACGCCTCGGTGGAGATGGGGACCTACGTCTTCTTGGAGGAGAGGGTGAACGACGTCTTCTGGGAGGTGGTGATGGAGTTCTCCTGCGCCTGTTTGCCAGACAGCAGAGCGTCAACATATGCATCACAAGAGAACGTCTTTCATTCCAAATCATTTCTTACCAATCCCGTTAAACCCCAACTCCCAAAAGTTGAAATTGAAATGTAGCCAAGAGTCTTTCCATAAGACACGCCACCTGTGGGTTTTTTTTTGTACGTTTCTACAATTGACTGAGGGTGTTTGTACAAGTTCACTTGAATAGATCGAAATTTAGAGTTAAGTGCAAAACAAGATTCTTATTCAATGTGTAAAACTACCGAGAGGCTACATAAGACTGGAAAAGTATTTCTCTATATATTCTCCCAGAACTGAGCCAGTCGGTAATTGTGCCTTTACTTTATCTCAACAATTCAGTTGTTAAGACAAAGCTGAAATCTTTTGTTACAGGCCAAATCTGTATTGTGACTTGTTCAATGTACATAGGAAAATGAGATGGTTAGGTCAGTACACCAACCCTTTAGAATCATTTATTTTCCAGCTTTTACTCAACTAATATCCTGCAGATTTCTCGAATCCTACAAAATCCACAATAGAAAAGCACAAACAATATGCAATTATATAATTTGCATTTATATAAAAAGTTTAAAGCTTCAAGTGAGTTTTTAAAGGTTCTTGAAAGGTGAATATGCTAAAGCCAAATATTCCCTAAATGCTAAATGTTTAAAGCAAGCATTATTTAAACACAATGCTTTAAATGTCTCCTCCCTATACAGAGTCTTCTATCTCAATAATGGCTAGATTTCAATTCCAAGGTGAGATTTGGATGTTAGATTGGAATTATAAAACATTAAATAGCTTAAATTTCAAGCAAATCCATAACTCAGATTCTATGATCATTATCGTTTTTGATTGCTCCCACGATGGTATTTCACGACAGAGAATAAATTGTTTGTGAAATACCATGTAGCGTCACATTCTTACACCAGGTTCCTCAGTTTTCTTTCCTTTATTAAAAAAAATGGTTTCACAGGTGCCAAACAACCTCCAACATCTCAAGTGGCCATTGTTCCCCGTGAGAGCTTTGTAGTGAGATTTGCTAACTATCTAACGATGGTAGAATCACAGCTGAACCCAATCCTCGTCAGATCATTCCAACTGAATTACATTGACTGAACCCAAGTTCAAAGTTCTTATTTTGAAAATAATGGTTATTCAATTTCCGAACATAAAATTTAATGCATGTTTACATCCTACAAAATACTTCAATTTCCAGCTTTAGTAAAAATTAACATTATATTAATAATAATCCTTGCATTTGATACAGCGCCTCATCAAGTCGGTGAGATGCCTCAACGCGCTTCACAGGATATACTGCAAAGTGGATTGACTGTGTATCCCGTGAAGTGCTTTGCGACGTCTCAACGACGTGATAAGGCGCTGTTTCAAATGTAGGGATTATTAATATTATTATTCTTTAATTACGCCAATGCTCCGTTGAAAGCGGATTCATAGCTTTGTAGGCACTGCCGCCTCATTTGTGATGGCAGTGAAGCATCTAATCCAGCGGGGTGGGGGTTGGGATTGCTAATTAAAGAAATTAATGATCAGCCAGCAACTCATTGTCAAACCAACCTTTTCGCCACTGGGAAGTGCCACCTCTTTCCAAGCGGCATCCTGATAGCAAGAGAAAAACAAAACCAAGCTGTGTTGTTCTTTTCTTTTACAAATTAACCTCTAGCAGGGAAATAGCTTTAAATCAAGACGTTATATGCAGACTTATTGGGTTTTAGTTGAATCCATAACCACAGTGAAAATAAATGTCTTTTTAAAAATCAAACATACAAAGACTCTCCCACTTAACATTGCTCAGCTCACACTCACACACCCAGGAGACTCGGTGAGAACAGTACATAGATGGCTGCACAATTCCAGGGTTTCATCTTGTGCATGTTCTATGTCCAGCTAGTTGGGACATCCAGGGTAACTCATTGCAGAACCACAGGTTATGTTTTCTCCTTTGGCAAGCCACTCTGCCTCCGCTCAGTGCTTTGCCTGTTAATGTGGTACACAGCTTCCCTCCCTACCTGGAAGCTTTAACACGCTCTGCGCGTTACAGGAATAAGTGAGCCATTTAAATAGTTTAAAACTCTGTTATGGATTTCAGATGCAATTATTTTTCCATGACGTGCAAGCCATTTATTTGCTGATTGGCACTTTGTAAAGTTACTCAATCGATATTTTTTGAACGTGTAATGAAAATTAGCAGCTTTCAGTCAAACTCTTATCCTCTCGCAAATGCATTTTTAGTCAGGAAACAAACTCAAAAGCGTTTCCTTGAGGTATTACGATGGAAACAGTAGTTTCCCTTTTTAGTGCTTGTCACTTAAAAACCTTCCAATTCATTATTTCTTCCTTGTACCTATTTGAACATAATCTAAATTTTGAGTACACAATTAGCAAGATACCCACTGGGCAAATGAGCCAGAGGTTTAATTCCACTGTATACAGTGTAGACCAGGTTTCTACATAAAGTAGAAAGATGATTCTTTCTATGTCACCTCGCTCACAAGGCTGGCTAGACCTAACATTTTTCCTAACGAATGTGGAGAATTATTAATCTTTATTGTCTGGATAGGGGTAGAGAGCATTAAAAGAGAACTGCATTTCCCCACCTCCACAGTACAATTCCACATTGAGCAAGGCAAATTCTCAAGTGGTGGAAGAATATTATTTCTATTAAAAAGAAAAGTCTAATAAATGTGGCAATAAAAATGAATTTAATTATATTGTTTAACTGGAGTTTGACTTTAGCACCAACCCCACTTTCACAAACACATATAAAACACAAGAATCTTCTCTCCCCCACCCAAATAAACAAAATGAACCAAAACATCCCCATCTGAAATGTAATGCTATCAGACTTAAATTCCCATTTTCTCAAGGGGGAGTCAGATTTGCTTAATGACTGATTAATGCCCCCATACTGCGCAATGCAAGGACTAGGAGAACAAGCGGGCCCAAGAGGGAAGGACTGCTGTGGATCCTGTGTCCCAAGAATGTACCTTTCCCCCACTGGGAACGTCCACCTTCCCTAGAAGAAAAGGCTGTGATGCAGCCATATTAGTGGAAGTGCGGTCGGTATAAACAAGCTACTAGTCACTTGCAGTTTGCGTAGATTGGATTTAGCAAATCGGACCATTTGCCCAAACCAGTGGACTGACTGACTGGAGTCACTGCAAGTCAACAAAAATACAATGCATTGCCAACAGCTTTCTCAGTGAACTCAGTTTGGTGCTTGATGGTGAATAATAATCCCCTTGCCTTTGATATAACACTTTATCACGTCTTTGAGTCTTCTCAAAGTGCTTGACAGGATAAATACACTGTAAAGTGAATCGACTGTGCATTTTGCGGGGCGAAATGAAAGCACCAAACTTCTTTTTTTTTCAGCCAGGAAAAAATGGGAGTCTCGATAATCCTTTTGAAAATAATAAGAAAAAACCTCTATAACTTCATGTTTTTCTGAATACAAATTACGCAAAAATTAAGTGATGTTTCGGCAGGACAAGGGACTGTGCATTTTACCTGGGAGAGAAGTCCTTATGCCGTTTCCGCATGGCGGGTGACGGAGACATGCTCCGTGACAGAGAGCGCTGACGCCTTCTTCGAACCTCCCCATTCTTTGCACTCGATCTTTTCGGTGCTTCAGCTTCAGACGAGGATGAAGATCCAGACTCTGTGGGCAACATTTGAGACGTTCTATTGAAGAAATCAACACACATCTACACAAAGTCAAGCCGTTCAGCGTGCTGACATATATACTTTGCATACGTGCCTGAACCCGGTACCAAAATTTCATCCTCCCCATTACCCCCACCCACCACCCTACTTCCATTGCATCTGGCTCATCTGCTCCCTCCATAACCCCTAAATATTATGCTATGTTTCTGGAAGGGAAACACAAAAATATTGCTTATTATAATTATTATTACTATTAGGCCCGTGGATGATTCTCAAATAGGGCACCTGGCCCGCAGCAGCCAAAACGTTGGGACACCCACCCACCCCACCCTGAAACACAATGGCAACATAACCAAAAGGGAGCCTGGGGACAAACTCCGCTGATATTACAGGTTGCACAATCTCCACCCAGCCTTGGTTACTAATCACTTGGGTAATAAGTCGTTTCAGCCACAAATATACAGTCAATTCACTTTACAGTCTATTCTGTGAAGCGCTTTGAGACGTCTAGAAGACATGAAAAGCGCTATATCAAATGCAAGGATTATTATTATGATTATGATTATTATTAAGTCAACCGGGTAAACAACCGTTCCAAAGTTACGGTGAACATGTGAAGCATACGACACTGTCACATGGTTGCAAAGGCAAGTTTCACAGCAGTAATCGGTCCATTGCCTCCAAAGATGTCAAGCAGTAAGACAGTAACCGAGTGTTACCTGATGAAGTCTGCTGATTCTGTTTGCGATATTGGCGGCGTTGTTGAACTGACTCCACTCCGGCAGCTTTGCCCCCTTTATCATCCTCTGCAACGATTAAAAAAAATCAACGGCCTTTTCAAACCAATCTCCACTGCTTTCCTCCACACATCAACTGGGCCACACCAGAACCCACAGTTAAAACAAATATCAGGTAATTGTGCAGCCACAGATGAGCTCGCTCCAAGTACAACCAACAATATTTGTTAGGTCAGGGTATTAAAGGATGTGGGCGAGTAATTGGAGTTGAGGTAAAGATCAGCCATGATCTTATAGAATGGTGGAACCGGCTCGAGGGGCTGAACGGCCTCCTCCTGTTCCTATGTTTCGACAGTTGGGACTCCATTATAAAGTGGCAGTTTGCACCCATAAAATCAGGATCCACGTGATAACTAGCCACGTTATAACACTAGACCTTTCGGCTGTGATTTCTCTAGCGCCTTGATCAGCATGGGAACACTCACCTGAATCAGATGGCTCGGACCTTCTTGGCTTAGGAGGTGGAGAAACAGACTCTCGCTTCAGACTCCCTTTCCGTTTTGGTGCTGCGACAAGACAAGTTTAAGTAGCATCAATAATAAATGTTAAGCTCCATTATAGTCCCATATATTTCCTCTCCTCTTTGAACCTTCTAGAAACACAGGTCTTTCCCTACATCAGCCAGGCAGCCTGCTTCCAGGTCTCTGCCCACATTACTTTCTAGTCAACTGGTTACACCTTTGGCTTCACCTCTCAAATGTTGTCCCTAGGGAAGGCACCACACATCACATCAATCTTTCCTCTGGGGAAATTATTTTAAACAGAACTACTTATACATCCACCCATATAGTTTGTTTGATAGCAAGACAGAATATTTTGAGCTGCAATAGGTGAAAAGGAACACCAATCTTATGATACTAAAACACCTCAAGTTGCTTCACAAGTTACTGGCGCCTCTCATGTGACTGAATTTGTAGGTAAATGTGGCAGCCGATTTGTGCTCAGTCTGGACTATGAACTCGCACCTTAACTTGGAGCTCGAACCCACCAAATTCCGATGTAGCGATAGGAGAGCTACCCAATGAGCCAAGCTGACTTTCACATTATATAGCTACCAACATAAAGAGCAATCCGTTCTATATTTTGAACACAGCACAAGTGAAATGAACGGCTAAATAAGCTTTGGGTCCATAACATTCTGTCTACACGCGATAAAGAACAACGGCTGCCACTGCAAAACGGGAAGAATCTGTGCCCGCGGGTGACTGAGACCATCACTCACACTCACAGAAGATTGACTCAATAATAATAATAATCCTTGCACTTGCTATAGCGTCTTATCGCATCTTTGAGACGTCTCAAAGTGCTTCACTTTATACGGTAAAGTGAACTGACTGTACATTTTGTTGGCGAAACCACTCTTACGTTCCATACAAGTGGCGTCTACATACCTGGTCTAGCGGGAGACACAGACGTTTGGCCTTTCCTCGAGCGGTTCAAGTGTGGAGACGAAGATCGCGGGGGTCCCTTGTGAACGGGACTTGTTGGGGGAATAGGTGACCGGTGCCTTCTCCGATGAGGGCTGGCGGGGGATGGGGAGGAGCGGCGAGGTTTGCGAGGAGGACTGACCGAGATGCGTTTGGACTTCTTCGGGGGTGACCTCGAGCGAGAGGAGGAGGAGGAACTGCTGCCAGAGGACGAGGCAGAGGGAGATCGGCGCCTACGGAGATGAAAACAGAACGTAAGGCTATTCTTTCCTGTTCTTTTTCCATTACCGAGAGGCGACCAGATACTCGACAGATAATTCGCACTGCGAGAGACACTCTCAGAATATCAACCCAACAATACAG
The DNA here is from genome assembly GCF_018977255.1 of Callorhinchus milii. Lineage (NCBI taxonomy): Eukaryota > Metazoa > Chordata > Chondrichthyes > Chimaeriformes > Callorhinchidae > Callorhinchus > Callorhinchus milii. The sequence goes on from NW_024704751.1 coordinate 12,056,505, forward strand.
AGATAAATTGCTGTGATACATTCGTGTATGTTGATATAATCTTACTAATAAAAGCAGCCCAAGGAAGGCAGTTATTATACCCAGATAGATGGTCACCAGTGAGCGGTCTGCTCAGAAGGTTCCTGATCTCAAATTGACTGGACGAAAGAAACGAAGGCAAAGTACTTACACACAAAGAAAAAAAAAGGCTAGTGCTCCTCTGAAGCTACACGATAATGGCTGGCCAAAGTACAGAATGGGTAGATGTCTGTGAACAAGCTATCCATCTTCACGCAGGCTGTCAATTAGGCCTCTGCAAGAAACTGTCTGCTCTTTTTGAACAAAGCTGTCGGATTTCAACATCCACTCAAACAGGCAGAGAGACGGGGCCTGTATTTCTCTCATAAAACGCCCTGCGCCCTTCAACGATGCAGTGTTCTTTCACTACTGCACTGGAGTGTCAACAACAACCAAACTACATTTGTATAGCGCCTTTCACGTCAGTTTACAATTGGAGCCCAAAGTCCTGTACCTTCCGACTCAGAGGGAAGAGTGCTACCAAACTGAGCCAGGCTGACACCTCGGAAAATGTTCAACAATTACCTTTTGATTTTATATATTATGCTTTAATTAAAACACTCCTACAAATGGCAGCTTTTTTGACGACATCTCAGGAATAAAGAGCACACTACCTCCTGATTGGTGATCTACTCCGCCTGTGCCTGGAGAGCGGGGGAGGAGGTGGTAGGCGTCTGGGTGGGCTTCTCCGCCGAGGTGGGGACCTACGCCTAGGACTTGGCCGTCTTCGGGGTGAATAGGACCTGAGATTGTGGATGAAGAAGATCAGAGCAGAGAAACCAATCAGGATCCTGACACATTGCTCTAACTGAAGGGGAGAGGGAGCAAAAGGGAGCCCGGGTAAGAGAGAAACATCCAAGCGCTTACCTTGAGCGGGACCTGGGACGCTTCCTTGGCCGTGAATGAGAGCGTGAGCGGGACCTGGACCTGGATTTTGACCGCGAACGCGATCGATGCCGGTTCCTCTCTTTCTTGTCCTTCTCCTTTTTCGAAGGCTGTTCTGATAAGGTTTCCTTCACCTCTGGTGCCTCGGGTTTCACTTCCTTCAGGATATCGCTGTCCAGGAGGGAAAGAATCCCATCATTTCAGACCTTCCTCCAGGTTTGAAACTTTTTTTTAAAAAGACTCATCTACATGTCTGTTTATTTGGACACGAAAGATTGGGAATTTGACAGCAATAGTTTGATTGCGAGTGCAGCCTCACAATTTTGTTTCCCTAAATATCAGTCATATTCCTAAAGCTCAAATCGTAACTAGTTGTGAAGATTTCCAATAAAACAGTGTCCTGCAGAGCTGTTGTCATGACTGCAATGAGCAATATTGTCAATGATACAATATCTGCGTGTGAAATTCTGATCGAGGCTACAAATTGAGGTTGGGAGATACGCATCGGATCGGAGAATAATAATATTAACCCTCGCATGTGATACAGCGCCTTATCGCGTCTCCGAGACGTCTCAAAGCGTTTCACGGGATATACTGTAAAATGAATTGACTGTATACTTAGCGAGCGAAACGTGGCAGCCATTATGATGATTACCGCACACTAAACTACTAGCTTTTTGGGGAATAAACCCAGGAAGCTGCGATTCCTGAGGTATCACCCAACAGGGCTATCATCTAATTTCAATCACGCAATGACAAAAGATATTTTTGTTTAGTTTAAATGGAAAACTTGAACACGACGTTGGAAACCAACCTGGTGGAAGTTGCCTCCGGAGGTGGCGATGCTTTCCGTTCTTTGAGCGAGAGATCGGGCTCGGGCGACACCTGCTCCGGCTTTCTAACTGTCGACACCGGAGAAGCACTTTTGCTCCTGCTCCTTGTCCTGCGGCGAGGAGACCTGGAGGGCGATCGCTTGCGCTCGCGCTCCCGCCTGGCAGGCGACCGCCTCCGAGGGGACGGGGATCTGGATTTACGCCTGTAAAGAGTTCACGTTTCTTTTTAGAATGAGAAATCTGTCTGGTGCCAAAACATTCCACTTTAGAAGGTGAAGAATGAATGTGTTGATTAAACCTCAGTGCATTCACACGTTACTTCCTGCAGCGGTCATTAACATGTGGGGGGGGGGGGGGGGCAAGAAAGTTCCGGTAGTGCAGCGCAGCATCCTGCACTTAACAAAAAATGCCAACTGTTGCAGTGTGGAGCAGATCTGCTGGGTCACGAGTTGTCTGCTGACCCAACTTCCTGAACCCTATTCACACGTGCGCAGTCGGCTGATTCAGTTTGCGCATGATGTCGAGACTACTACTAAAATAATAATAATAATCCTAGCATTTTGACAGTATCTTTTGTAGCTACCTGGAAAAACAGGCGGGACCAAGGCCTGTTTCACCTCCAATTGAGCAGCCCTGCCTCTAGCATTGCATTGAAGAGTCAGCATAAACCATATGGGCTCCAAGTTCTCACTTGGCAGATTTCTGGATCAACAGGTCATGAGGCCGATGTCACTTTCTGGAGTGAATCCAGGTATCGTCCCTCTCATTAGAATGCAGGTTGGGATTCTATGGACCCTAAACCACCATGTTATACTGAGGCTCTACTCTATGACCCACTAAATCTTAACCTGGAATATACATTTCGCTCTTAATTACCTCTTTGGACTTCTGGAGCGGTCCCTCTTTTCTCGGTTTTCTTTGTCTTCCTTATCCTTCTTTTCCTTCTCTTCATCCTGTTTCTTCATGGTAGCCAGCTTTTCTTGTTCAATCTGCAGTGATAAAAAAAATTGTTGGAGGGAGCGGGGAGGGGGGAGTTTTCGGACTAATGGAACAGAAATGTTACATCCTGATAGAGACAAGTGCCATCAAGTCAAACCTCAAGAGTAAACGAGAAGCTACTGCACTACGTCAAACATCAATAACCTAATGGATAATCCATATTCCAATGCTAGTGCAACTCTTACTAATTATTTTACTAGCATTCACACAACTTCACAAGTATCTGCATGCAATGGATTACCTGTCTCTGCTTGATTTCTTCCTTCTTCTGTTCCAGAAAGGCAGAGGGGATTCCTGCGATGTTGTCTTGTGCACTCAACAGCAGCGGCCAGAGCTCTCCCATGAACATTCTTGCATTCTTCCCATTCAGAAATCCTGTCAGGTTAATCTGCATCAGCTTTGCGTCTGGGTTCTGCAACAGACACAAGGTGGAGATAGGCAGGTTATTTGGAAAATTCGCAAAGCACTTCAATCCTCTTATGTTAAATCTACCTAGATTTTCTAAACAAAGTGAAAGTCCCGGTACTTCTTACATCAGAGCAATTTACATTATCTTTCTCTATCTAAACTTGGCATCATCAAGACCACCTCCCTGATCTAACAGCCTATATAAATTGGCCGAGTGGCAGTTTTGTCTTCCTAATTTCTCTCAACACAAATCAATCCGTTTTAAATCCCATTTACGAGGCCAGTTTGCCTCTCACTATTGCCTGAAATCAGCCAATGGGCTTTCTGGTAGGTTTAGTGAATGGGTACTGCACATAGGTTGCCAGAGCAACGAGGTCCAGTAAAAAAAGCACACAAACGTGTCAGAACACCACATAGCAAGTACAGAGTCCTGAGGTCTTCACTTTCTTCTTGTTGACTTCTGAACCCAAAGTTCCAAGTCCCCTGTAGAGAAAGATGTTCCCTTGGGTTGCTTCCGACTCCCTACTGCAACTCAATCACCTTGAGTATAATGTTATATCATTTATCTAAATTGTAAGAGACGAACAAGCAATAATGAGTAAACAGCCACATAAAAAAGAAAATGAAACAATTTATATTAAAAAATTTCTGTTCAATCTGCTTAAATAAAACTTGCCTTCACGCTCCAAGTCATATAGAGCTGGTTGCTACCACTGCAAATCTAAAATTAACTTACATCAAATTACAATGTCTAAGACATGCAAGTACACTGAACTACATGCTATAATTCAATAAACTACGCTATGTGCACAATGGATCCTTTGGTTATCAATGACTTTCATCTAATCATTGTCTAGCGCATGATTAAAGCCCCTTTTATAGTTGCAAATGAGGCTATGCTTTGCCTTTATTATTCTCCTGTTATTGTGACATTAATGTCTGTGAATGTTAAAGTAATCAATAAACCCACATTTCCTTTACAATTGGGTTGAGACTTTCACCAGGGATCCAAAGCTAGGTCTTGTTCCAATTGGAATTTTCAGCACATGAAGATGCATTTTGGAAAAGTCAAGTGTTTCTCTTTACAAACTGGAATCCGTTTCTCCAATTGACAATGAACACCTTCCTGGGTTGCACCTCAAAAATATAATATATATATATGTGTGTGTCTATGTACATATATACACAACTAGTTTGTTTTAGAAGATAATTTTAACTGTTAAGAAACGTTTAATCGTAGACACTACTTTTAATTCTTCTGGCAAGTCAGGTCTTGGAGAAAATACTACTCAACTAGATCTCAACTACAAAGTTGGAAACTGACTAGCGTAGTAGAAATCTACGCTATTTCCTTTATTTCCTCCCCTTGCCGGCTGCTTGCATCCTCCTACAAACTGGGAGGGAAGGACGTCTGGGCTGAGGATGTTTCCACAACCACCGTCAATGCCGCTCCCCGATCAGCCGTTAAGAGGTGCGATTCAAGCAGGGTGAACTGATCAATTTTTTTTCCTTCCTTCGAGATGGGACGCCTTTGCTTCCGTGCGGCGTTCTATCTAGCAGCAAAGCTGCAGTCATGTTTATTTTTTGGTTTAATCAAAACAAAAACAGAACATTTCTGCCTGGATAAATCAGATCAGACATACTTAAAAAAAAGTTAAGGATACATTTCAGTTGTTATAAAATAGAACTTAATGCTGCACCGATTCAAATATATACACCATTTTTGGGAGTTTCACATCAAGCATGATTTTCCTCCTATAGTGGTCCTAAACATTCTTTCCCCCAAACTGAGAGATGGGAGTCTCATTATCCCTTGGGTTGCAGTGGCGAGTTGAAGTTTTGAGCATTTTTAAAAAAAATAAAACAATTAGCCCTCCTCAAATATTCCAATATATTAATCGGAAGCTTAAAAAACAGTCAAGCATTTTTTTTTGTTGCGCAAATAAGCCTAAATAAGCTTCACTAAAAAGCCATATTCAGTTTTCAGATTATAAAGGACAGTTTTTTNAAATCTGCAATAGTACATTTTTCCTCATCTAGCTGGCTACTGTTTTGCCTTCTGCTTTTACTTCTGAGCAGTGTAAAGTTTTGTCCGAGTGCTCTTTCTTCATTGAGTGGCATGAGGATTTTCATCTGGTCACTTTACACAACTCACCTCCAAACACACACTGCATCGTCAAGGGAGGAGGGTCAGAGCGAGATTGGAATTCACTTTGCTGTGACCTAACAAGGTGATGGTGCTATACTTCAGACGGAATAACATCCATTTTGGTTCAGGCCTTTTAAATCATAAATCACACGATCATTAGAAAAATGCTGTCAAAGGCGCTCATTATACAACAAAACAAGTAAGTACATATACAAGATGGATTTTCTTTTTGTTTACCTGAGGGCTAAGTGAGGAGTCGTTCAGCAACTTCAACAATTTCACAAGAGTATATCGAGTCTCTTCAGAGAGAGCACCCAAATATGATTGTGAATATCACACTGTAGAGACGCCAAAATGTGCATTAAAGCAAAATAATAATTTATTAAAAATAAGATATTTCAGGAAGCCAACCCAAATTAATCTACTGAAGTTTGCTTTTTAAAAAAAAGATGGCGTTGGCAAACATTTAATCGGAAAATTCCATACAAAATCACAAATCAATTGTGAAAATGGAGCAAGTTTCAGAAAAAGGGGAGTCAAGAAAAATTCTCAATGCACCCTTGTGAAAACAGCTTAAAGTGCTGAATGACCCCTGAATCCTGCCGTATTTAATGCTATCCTCGCAGCTTGTTAACCTCGCTATGTACTGTCTTCAACATTAACTGCGTAGAAAGCGAGCAAACCTGCCATTTTATATAACTTTTATTTCACCAAACGTCCAGGTGAATAACCACATCACAATAACTCTTACAACGCTCTTTCGTGCTCCTAATTATTACCTTCTCTTCAAGGTGGTTGAAGATAAACTCAATAACTACATCATCCTCAAATCCCAGCATTTCTGTCACTCTCTGTGTAATCCATGGCTTGATCACTTCCAGGTTCACTTTGTTCATATCCACCTGGAAACACAAATTGTCAGGTTGTCAGAATCTGAGGGCCCCAGTGACCAACTTTCATTCTTCATTACAATAATATGCATTTGATGATCCTGACCTTATACTGACCTTAAAACATCTCAAGTATTTTACACACCTTTTCTGTGAATTGTAGTGACTGTATGTTTCCAGCAGTCAATTTGAACACAGCCATGAAATAAGTGAATGATCTTTCATTTTTAAATCTGGAGTATTGTAGGGAGAAACTCCCTTCTCTTTGTAGTTCACTCAAACAGGCAGAGAGAAGGGCATCTCAGTTTAACACCTCACCCAAAAGGCAGCATCTCTTGACAGTATTTTTGGTTGTCAATGAATCATAAACTGAACAAAACACTCGTACCTTTTTCTCAAGACATTCTGCAAATTTTAATTGCTTGAGGAGTTTCTTCTGCTTGTTGCTGAAACGGTTGTCTTGCTCTGCACTGGTTCCCTGTAGGTGAAATTAAAAGTACTTAATGTTACCAAATAGCCATCAGCTCACGTTCCAGTGTTTTGTTTTTAATCCTTGTAAGGGTTCCTCATCTCTAAAAACATTTTAGTGTAATTGAGGAATTAACGTCTCCTTCCCGTCAGACCGCAAGCTGCATAGAGTGATTATCTTATCGCAGTGTTGCACACACTGTACCTGAGATACTCTCTCATGCTGCAGGTAAACAGAAATACACAGCTTCTGTTTTCTAAACATCTCACGTGTAATACCTCTGATAAGGTAGCAGTGCAGTGCCATTATTTTATTACTTTTTAAAAAAACATTAAAGCAAAATTTATATCTTGTGCTTTTGTTAAAAAATGGTAGACAGAAATGAATATCCAGAAAGAGGGATCTCATCAAGTAAAGATACGAATACTTTACACCACCAACAACTTGCACTTATATAGCGCTCTCCACGCAGACCACTCACGGTCGAAGAGAAAGGTCTTGAGACCGGCCTTGAAGGAGGAAAGGAAGGAGGCAAAGCGAAGGCACTGGGGGATGGAGTTCCAGAGCCTAGGGGCTGAGAGGCTGAAGGCCTGACCACCAATGGTAGGGCGGGGGATGTGGAGCAGACCGGAGCCAAAGGAACGGAGGGTACGGGCAGGTACGTGGGGGGATAGTAGGTCAGAGAGGTAGGAGGGAGCGAGGCCGTGAATGCCTTGCAGGTGAGGATGAGGATCTTGAATTCGATCCTCTGGGGGATGGGGAGCCAGTGGAGGCGAGCGAGGGTGGGAGTGATGTGGTCGCGGTGTCTGGTGCGGGACAGTACACGAGCTGCAGAGTTCTGAATGACCGGCAGTGTGGAGGGAGGGCCGGGAAGGCCGGCGAGGAGAGAGTTCCCATAGTCCAGCCTTGAGGTGATAAGGCGTGGACCAGAGTTTCAGCCGCGTGAGGGGTTAGGTAGTGCCGTAGTCTGGCAATGTTTCGGAGGTGATGGAAGGCGGTGCCAGTTGTGGTGCGGATATGAGGAAGAAAGGACAACTCAGGGTTGAACAGAACCCCGAGGTTCCTGATGGCTTTGAGAGGTGGAGAGTGCAGCCTTGGATGCTGATGCTGTCAGTGCCTGAGGTGCGGAGGCGCTGACGTGAGCCAATCAGGAGGGCCTCAGTTTTGCGCACGTTGAGCTGAAGAAAGTTGTCTCTCGTCCAGGACTCGATGTCGGACAGACAGCTGTCAGGACATCGGGGGTTATGGAATTGAGGGTAGAGGAGGAAAGGTAGAGTTGGGTGTCATCCACATACATGTGGAAGTTAACCCCATGTCTGCGGATGATGTCACCACAGGGGGAGCATATGGAAGGTGAAGAGGAGGGGACCGAGGACAGAGCCCTGAGGGACACCGCACGAGACAGTGCGGGGGCCGGAGGAAAAGCCGTTTGTGGAAACAAAATGAAGACGGTGGGAGAGGTACGACCTAAACCACTCAAGGACAGGGCCTTGAAGGTTGAGGTGGGAGGACAAGCGGTGGAGGAGGACGAGGAGGCAGAGGGAGCCCTGGTCGCAGATGTCATTAGTGACCTTGACCAGGGCGGTTTCTGTACTATGGGCAGCATTTTCAGTTCCACCAGTATAGATTAAGAATACAAAGGCTCAGTTTTACTCCCCACTCCTAATCTCATTGACTAGACTAAATGTTCTGCGTACGTAAAACTAAACACTAAGCACAAAGAGCTATGCTAACTCGTGTGAAAGATTCTTTGTTGAAGAACTAGTCAATCAATTGTTTTTTTTAACATTCACAAATTATGTCTTGAAAGTTCTAGCAAGAGACTATTTCAGATCAGATTGGATCAATTTCCATGGGGTGCATTTAAATGTCCCGAATCCATATTCTCCTTAACACCAATTTATACAGCAAATACACAGGGAAACAGCATCAGACAGCTTTACAGACCCAATGAAAATGAGAGTCTTGCAATAAAAATAGAAACTGGAATATACAATATTGCTGTATTACGTATCATTTGCCTGGACTATTGGGAACTTTTTTTTTCAGTTTCTTACAATTTTTTGATTTTGCAGAACACAAATAGTGTGTTTTCAGGTCAATTGGCAATACAATCATTAAAGCAATGTGCACTTCCAATACTCCAACACTAGAGTAAACTGATGTTATATCGAGAGCAACACTGACTAAATTAGCTGCAATTGTTGCTTTCTTGGAAATTATCTGAATTGTAGGTAATTCTGGGCTTTCCTGTTTCTGTAACGTTAACCAGATATGCAATTGTAATTTAAATCATGGAATGAATCTCCCAAGAGATAGGCTTTACATGAGAATACTTATCCAAACCTTTGTACAAAATCAGGTCAAGGTAACCAAGATGGCCTATTTTTTCTTTTGAAGAGGAATAAGAAACATTAAAAGTAGCGACGCTCTCCTCATGTCCTTTATTTCCATGACAGAATTTCTGAGCAGGGACACTATTAGTGCAAGTAGTTTTAACACCACCTTAAAACCATTCTTGTTGACCACGGAATATTGCTTATACTATCCTGTCTACTCAGTGAATCACTAGCAAAATCACAATGATTTGGGGGGCAAAATGGCATACTGCATGAGAGTCCCAATCATGCTCAAACTCCCCAAGAAGCACTCTCACAGTTCAAGACATTATCAGAACAGCTTGACTCTGAGTCCTGTAGCTCAGTGGTTAGAGCACTCGCCTTGCAAGCAAGACACCTGGGTTCAATTCCAGGCTGGGCGAAACCTTGGGCAAGTTTCCTTAATCCACACGCCTAATAATAATTCCTCCAAAAAAACAAAACAATAATAAATTGGTCATCATAAATTTTCAATCCACGACTGTTTGTGGGACGCTGCTGTGCGCAATTGGCTGCCGCGTTTCGCCCACAAATATACAATCAATTCACTTTACAGCATATTCTGTGAAGCACTTTTGAGACGTCGAGAAGACGTGAAAAGCGCTATATCAAATGCAAGGATTATTATTATTATTAATTACAGAAAACCCACATGACTAGTAGACAGTAATGTGAGAATGTAATGTGGCACTTTAATGTCTGACCTAATACTGCCAACCCTACACTTAGAAAAAGGAATATTGAAGTTAGTGTCAGTCCTTCCCAGCTCAGGAAGCTGCATTCACCCCCAAACAAGGACAGGACAGTCATTTTTTTGTATTTCTTAAAAGATGTTGGAACTCCCTCACTTCCACTGCACATTGTCCCCCCCCCCCCCCGCCAAAAAGGACCAGCTGAACCACATACCCCCACCCCAAAAAAAAATCAAAAGCTAATTAAAATGTCATTGGGGGGGGGGTGAGCTGTGCTTGAAACCCCTCGACCTCTCAATGCCATGTGTGTGTCAGTGCCTCCTCCATGTGGGTGCACGTGTTCTGAAATTCACTCACGAGTAAGCAATTCTGTGTGTTTTGTTTGGAGGAGGAAAAAAACTAACAGCCACCAGACAAATTCAGCCCCCTCCACCCCTCCCCCCCAACCCCCTTTAATTAAAATGTCACTCTGGTCAGAGAGTTGTGGCTTGAAACTCCACGCCTGGCTTTGCAAATACGATGCGTGTTGTGTCTCCTCAATGTCAATGCACGCGTTCAGAAATTCACTCCTCTTGAACGAGATAACCATTTTTTAAAATGATCGATTATCTTAGATCTTTTGCTGTGTACGAATATAATGTTTTTTTTTAAAAAAAAATGCTACGTGGAACGAAGGCCACAAACAAGGCGTGCAGAGGCATATATATGTAAGCGAGTTTTAGTTTCGATTCTGCCACCGCATGGGAGAGAGAGAGAGAGGGGGGAGAGAGGGGGGGGGGAGAGAGGGGGGGGGGGGAGAAGAGAGAGAGAGAGAGAGGAGGGGGGGGGGAGAGAGAGGGGGGGGGGGGGAGAGAGAGAGAGAGAGAGGGGGGGGGGGGGAGTCCCCTTTGCAGCTCGTGTTGTTAACAGTACCAAACTCGAGGTGTGGAGGAGGGACTGAACCTTAATCTCGTTCAAAAAAAAAACCACCATTAAAATTTAATTAAATCTAGTCGGGAGGGCCCTTCAGAGAGAGAGAGGAGAGAGAGAGAAAAGCAGCAGCAGCTGAATTAAAAAAAAGTGAATTAATTCATATATATATCTAATATATATTTTTATTTAAAAAAAACACGGCAGACACGGAGAATAAAATTTTTAAAAAAAGAGATTGGATTTGAAACGACCACAGAAAAAGAGAGCGGGAGGAGGAAAGGAGGGAGGGAGGGGCAGAGATAGATTAAAAAAGACAGAGGGGGGGGGGGGGGGAAGAGAAGGAACAACCGCCAAGATTTCCCCTCTGATCCTATCCTTTTCTCGCTCCTAACAAACAAGGTGCCGCAGTTAGCGCCAAAACGCCCTCAACACAACAAATACGATTAAAATGCCCGACATTATATATATATATATACACACACACACACATATATGTGGGTCTGTGTGTGTGTCTCTCTCTATCAGTGTGTGTGTGTGTGTCTGTGTCCCTGTGTGTGTTTGTGAGGAAATAACAATTCGTTTCTCTTCACACGTCTGAATCAGCGAAGGTTTAAGGATTAAACCCAAATTTTGACTGAAGAGAGAGAGAGAGAGAGACGGACGAGTGGAGGGAATGAGGGGTGAATGAGCGAAGGGGGGAAATGAGGGAGTGAGTGAGTGAGTGAGGGAATGGGGAGGGGAGGAAAGGAGGGAGTGAGGGACGGAGGGAATGAGCCCCAGGGCAGGTCGCCACCAGCATCACGGACCATCAACGGCCGCCTGACTGACCGCCCGCCCATCCGCCCGCCGCCATTTTCCACCCTGGCTCGGTTGCTAAGGCCCGAAAATCCCCGCCATTTTCGTGCTCGAGAGAGAGAGAGAGAGAGAAGCCCCCGAGCGGCGGCTCCGCACCCGCTGCCCCCGCGGTGCCGGCTCAGCTCCGAGCGGGGGGCCTGACACCCCCCCTCCCTCACACGCACCCGGCACCGCGGCTTTATTTACTTACGCGGAAAAAACCCGCGTCCATCTTGTCCCGTCTGGAGAGCGGCTGCGGCGCGGCGGGGGCTGCGGGGGGGGGGGCGGCGATCAGGAGCCGGCACTTCCGGTCTACCCGACTGCCATTTCCGTCCCACGGAAAGAGCCGAAGCTGAAGCCGAAGCCGAGGCCGCGCTCGGCCAATCACCGGAAAGAGCCGAGGCCGCGCTCGGCCAATCACCGGAAAGAGCCGAGGCCGCGCTCGGCCAATCACCGGAAAGAGCCGAAGCCGTTGGTCTATGTACACCCACACCCACATGTCCTCCTCTGATGACCTGGTGATTCACTCCCCCCCCCTCCCCCCTGGATCGTCTGCCATTCTGCCCCCACCCTCTGGAACTCCATCCCGCAGTCCCTCCCCCTCGCCCCCTCCCCATCACCCCCTCCCTCGCCCCCCTCCCCATCACCCCCTCCCTCGCCCCCCTCCCCATCACCCCCTCCCCATCGCCCCCCTCCCTCGCCCCCCTCTGCCTCGCCCCCCTCCCCATCACCCCCTCCCCATCGCCCCCCTCCCTCGCCCCCCTCCCTCGCCCCCCTCCCCATCACCCCCTCCCCATCGCCCCCCTCCCTCGCCCCCCTCTGCCTCGCCCCCTCCCTCGCCCCCTCCCTCGCCCCCTCCCTCGCCACCTTCAAGACCCACTCCATGATCGACCGTGCTTGCGGTCCCCCTGCTTCCCCCCCCACCCCCCTCCAACCCCGACCCCGACCCCCAGCTCAGGTCCGTAATTCTGTGTCCTCCGTCCTCCCAACGTGAAGGGTCTATACAAATGTGATGTTGTTATTTCTCTGGGGCAGCGAAAGCGAGAGAGGCCCCGGGTTCGATTCCCGGGCGGGGCGGGGCGGGGCAGGTCAGGGCGAGACCTCGGGCAAGTTTCCTGACTTCACCTTTCAACTTTTTGTACAACGTTCAAACTTTCTTTCAACCATTTACAACAGGAGTGTCCTCAATGGCAATCTATGTGGGTTTAGCTGGTTAGACCCCAGCAGTTACCCCACAAGGCACACTCTGCGCTCTCCCCCCCACCCCCACCCTTGGCTTTTGGCCAACCTGTGCCTAATACTCTCTGGAATCAGTGAAGTCGGGTGCGTCCCTCCAGGGAAATCCCAATCTATCTCTGGGATTTCCATGTGCAGATGGGAAGCATGGAATTCTCAGTTGGGTTTGGAGCTTCTTAAGCAACGGTGATGGGTTTCCGCGGCTGTCAAGACACCCAACCCGGCTGTGACCAAAATATAAAATCTTACTGACTGCCAATGAGTGAAAATCTTTTACCTGGAATTCAGGCCAATTCTTTATTTTATTCTGAACAGAATCCCTCTCGGATGGTTAAGGTTCATACAGCGACAATCCTCAAACAGCTGAATTCTACGTAACGTGAGAGACTGTGACTGAAGAAATCTATGCAATGGAAACAGTCAAAATAGGAATATTCACTCTAATACAACACAATTTACATTTCTATAAGCAAGCACCTTTCAAGTCGGGTGGATGTCTGTCTCATAACTTAGCCATAGTTAGCAATGCAATTTCCTTGATCAAATCCGTAGTGTTGTGATCAGAGAAGTGACTAATACAACAGAAGCTGTGGCCGCTGCTTTAACCCTTTAACTAACGGAATAAATATTTCACATTCAGCTCCAAAGGAGCACAATTCTCTCGCTGAATGGAAACTGGCTTCAGGAAAAAAGGATACTGTGCAGCAAGTCTCAAGGCTTTCGTTCATTGAAGGTTTCCAATAATGTCATAGGCCTTGAGAATAAAATCCAAGCTCTTTACAAAGCTGAGGTTCAAGGCTGAATTGTAGCTTTTATTCTGTTATCGTAGATACACACATATATATATCTATATTTTGCTCCACCTCCCCTACCCTCAAGACTGACATTGTCGAACAAATGTTCGTTCTGCATGTGTGAGACGAGCCTGTGAGTTATGGGCAGTTCTTTCATAACAAGGAAAGCATCACAGCCAAGCTTAATCCTTTTCTTCGCTGTGACTTGTATGTACACATGGGGAGAAGTGGGGGCGGGTGGGTGGAGGGTGAGGTGGAGAGAGGGGGGGGGGGAGGGGGGGCGAGAGCAACCATGAGACAAAAAATAGTATATTGTTCAGGGCACGGCCGATGACAGGACAACCAGCCTTCGCTTTGAAGACAGACTTTGAATAATTACTGCATTTCCCCCACAAAATATGCAGTCACCACACTTTACAGTATATTCTGGGAAGCGCTTTGAGACATCTCGACGATGTGATAAGGCTCTATATCAAATGCTAAGGATTATTATCATCAGCTTGTGGTACCTTGCAGTGTATGGAATGAATGGGCTACCATAGCTTTAATATGCCTGGGTTGAACATAGTTCAGAAACCTTGCCTCAACATTATGTGTGTGGAGTCCTGTAGCTCAGTGGTTAGAGCACTCGCTTTGCAAGTGAGAGACCTGAGTTCAATCCCAGGCAGAGGGCCAAACCTTGGGCAAGTTTCCTTACTCCACACAGAGCCTAATAATAATCCCTCCAAAACCAAAAACAATAATAAATTGGTCATTTTCAATCTACGACTGTTTGTGGGACATTGCTGTGCGCAATTGGCTGCCGCGTTCGCCCACAAATATACAGTTAATTCACTTTACAGTATATTCTGTGAAGCGCTTTGGGACGTCCTCCCGACGTGAAAAGCGCTATATCAAATGCAAGGATTATTATTATTATTACCAGGCAATCCAGAAGTCGTGTAATTTTGTGTACATAAAGTACAACTGGGACGTAACACGACTGGCGTAAGTTCGACACAACTCATACTTTGCCTAAATCACCTTAAATTCTACGGTCCCACCTGATAACGACTTGCGTGAGTTTGACTATCATTTTATTTGGAGCTACTTCCAGTAATATTTCAGACCCAACCGCAGGATGTTAACACGGACGACAACGGGAAAATAAGTACAGCGACCATCGTGGTGGAACTACACGGGGAAAGATACGATTCAGCACCGCTTAGTAGTCTTACACGTGACATGCATACAGCGCAAGTTACGTTGAATTAAGGTTAATTCTGGCAGTCGACAAGTCGGTTCGTCTATTCGTAGCATATTGTGACGAATCCTGGAGTTTAACCGGAACAAAAACAAGATTCAGAAGGGACCAGATCCACCAAAAATATACATTATATAAAAAAATTCTTAACCAAAATTTGCTTCACGTTTACAGTCTAGTCTCGGGACTCAGGTGGAGGCTGTAACCGATGAGATTTCCATCGTCTTACTGTTTATTCCCATCAACCGAAACTTTAATTAGATTCCAAGGAAAAATGCTGGGGAAATTTCGGGAAAGCTTGCCAGACAGCGCTCTCAACAGCCAAGCTGGGCGGTTTTAATCCAGCAGTTACCCCAATGCGCCCTCTGGGCTCCCTCCCCAAGCCTGGGCTCTTGCCAACCCGCGTCTGATACTCTCTGGAATTAGGTAAGCAGGATACATCCCTCCAGAGAGAGAGAGTGCGGATTCCATTCCAACAATCTAACTCTGGGATTTCCACGTATAGGTGGGATCATGGAATTCTCAGCTTGGTTTGGAGACTCTTAAGCAACAGTGATGACACCCATCTAGTTGCACACCCCTGTCCCCACACAAAAAAACACTACAGGCATTATGGGTCCAACGAGGAGCACATTTCCTGCTGCAACTTTGACTCAAACGGTTGAGGAGGACAGGTCTACCTAACCCCACATCTGCCTTCGATTACTATGGATCAGCTAGTTCAGTCCCAGGTAAACCCCCACCACGTCCCTCAGCCCATGATCGTTTTACAGCCAAGACTCACTTCACCCCCCCTCCCCCCCCACCCCCCCCACTTTGAAAGAGGCAAAGATCTGAGAAGACCCACAACCTAAATTCAGCCCCAACCTCAACTCTCTATTTTGTTTCCCCGGACGTTAAATCCAGTTGATAAAACAACACAGTTTTCTATATTTCTGGTTTACACGGAGCTGGTGTGAAGCTGATTAGTTTGGCGTTGATTCTTTTTAAAGGCCGTTTTACTTCAATTATCTTAACGCACAAGTCATCATAGTAGCTCTAAACTACAGGAGGCGTCGTTATAACCGGCTTGGGTGTGTGCAGGCAGTTTTGGGGTTCAGCAGACAATCGGTTGGTAAGCAGGTACCTGACTTTCACATCCATTTATCATCGGAAACATTTACCGTCACTGTGTTTTCTAAAAATAAAACCAGCTTCATTGTGGTTAACAATATAAAAAAAAAATGAGTTCATCCTTCAAACGTTACTCTGATCTTGTGACATTTCCTAACCAATTCGGTTGGGATTCAATAGAACAACAACTTGCATATATATATATATATGTATTATATATCCTTCATGAAGGATAATGTCTCTGAGCGTTTTGCAAAGAACTGGGTCAGACTCGAAGAGGGGAAGATAATAATAATAATAATAATGATTCTTGCATTTGATATAGCGCCTTATCACGTCTTGGAGGCGTCTCAAAGGATATCTGCCTTTGTGGGGCAAAGGCAGGTAATTGGAGTTGAGGCACAGATCAGCCAATGATCTAATAGAATGGCAGAACAGACTCAAGGGGCTGAATGGCCTCCTCCTGTTCCTATGTTCCCATCGCTCTCTCATTTTCCCCATGAGGTTGATTGTACCTACTCTCCCTCCCTCTCTCTTTTGATGGCTAGACTATGACCGAACACTCCAAAAACATACAGAATATTCACGATGCACCATTAAGCTGTTCTAATGTTAGAAAAAAAAACATTCACAACAAAAATAAATAAATAATGAGACTATTCAAGACGGAGACGTTTGCTTGAGTGCAGTCAAATGAACTTGACTGCGATTTCTCTATTCATTTATCTCCGCAGCTGATATTACTGCTATCTGTTCTTCTTACAAAATGTCGGGTCACATATAAAGCAAACAAAACAAACAAAAAAAAAACACTGTACAGAACTTTGGAAGAAAAGCGTTTCCTTCAGAAGCAATCTCTTCCCAGGGGAGTTTGGGATTTAAAGAGTTAAACTGACAACAGACAGAAATAAGGTGCGCCTTTCACACGTGATGGGTAGTACCTTCGAAGCAAACTAACCAGGCAAGTTAGTGAAACATAGTCAATGTAAACAGTTTTGATAGTTTTCTTTTCCTTCATTGTAACGTCTGTGGCAGTCACAAACAATTTAACTGCAAGGATGGACGTCAAACGACCCTCAATCCGATTCGAGGGATCAGTTCACAGTCAAAACCCTCTGACCCTGACGGTAAGTAAATCCACTGAGTCTCCATCCAGTGGCGAGACACACACACACACTCTCTCCTTCAGCTACACAGAGACCTTCGTCATCGGCAAAGACTCGGAGATCAGTTTCGGGGGTGGAGGATGAACTCCAAGCCATGGTCGTAAAGTTGACATCTGTGGAGCTATTCCTTCTGCTTGGTTTCCGGGGCGCGAGTGTGAAAATCAGTGCATGGCACACTCCGCCAAGTTGGAGATGTTCTAGTTGTGTTTGGATTACACACACACACGCACTCACATGCATGTCTTCCCCACTTCCTACCGCCCAGCCATTCCTGCGCTCGTCGACTGTAAAAACTCGTCATCCTCTCTCGGCTCCAACCAGGAGACGCTGTTAATATTTCCTCTCCAGGGGGATGTTGGACGAGATGGAGACGAGGGAGGTGGGCCGACTGCCTGCGATGCTGCTCTGTGCAAACGGGTTGGACGCCTGTTTGGAAGCTTTGGGAGCCAGTTCCCTTCTTATTCGGTTTTGTCTGCGGGAAAGGAAGGAAATCATCAGTTTTTTTTTCACGACTGAAAAGCGGACGTTTTTTTTGATCATCAACCGACGTAAATGCTTCGGAGAGAAATGGTCATGATTCCCTCCCCCTGTTCCAACAACAACTTGTGTTTATGTAACACCCCTCGTGCAGGGTAGCGTCCCAGAGCGCAATTACCTGTTGCAGTGCTTCAAAACCACCACCACCAAAGTGAATAGGATTATTATTACGATCACAATAGCAGCTACGATAGCACCAGAGCCTGCAACACAAAAACAGGATTGAAACAGAATTTGCAGCTCACGTCATTGATTGTGTCCATAATAATAATAATAAATTGGTCATTTGATCCACGGCTGTTTGTGGGGACGCTGCCGTGTGCCATTGGCTGCCACGTTTCACCCACAGAATATGCACTCCATTCACTTTACAGTCTATCCTGTGAAGCGCTTTGAGACGTCTCGAAGCGGCGATAAGGCGCTGTATCAAATGCCAGGATTATTATTATATTATGATTATATTATTATTTGCTGCAGCGCCTTTCACTTCAGGTAAATGTCTCAAAGTGTTACTACTAAATAAACACTTGACCGTAACAACCAATTATTGAATGTCGCTCCATAGCCTGTGTTACACCTCTCAGTTTCACGAAGCAGTTTTACTAACAACAAGGAAATGATTGAACATAAAGAAGGCATTCTTACTCTGGTACAACATTTGTTCAGGAGTCTTGGAAGTTGCTGACGTCACATTGAATTTCCCTGCCTCTGTGGTGGTGGCTGCCATGCTGAGGGTTACTGCGGAAATAAAAAAAAATCCAGGGTTAAGAGAAAGGAGCCTGGATTCAAAACACACCGCCACACAGAATGGATCCAAGGGGATTGAGCAAGACCTCCGAAAGCGGACCTCACACTAAATAAATCGCTATTCTTTCCGGTTTAAATACTATACCCACAAATACGTTTTTAGTAGTAATATTGAATTATTTTATCCATGTTTTGAATGGGTAAAATAATTTGAAGTACAGGTGTGTAACGTAGGGTACGTCGCAAGATCCTGTAGCTTAGCAGATAGAACACTCGCCTCGCAAGCGAGAGGACCTGGGTTTGATTCCCGGGCAGGACAGGGCGAAACATTGGGCAAGTTTCCTTACTCCACGCCTCTGTCTACCCAGCAGTAAGTAGGAACCCGGTTGTTAGTCGATTGGCAGATCACTTTCTGAGAGTAATAATCCTTCCAAATAAATAGTTTGATCACTCAATCCTTGATTGTTTGTGGGGACGCTGCTGTGTGCAATTGGCTGCCGCGTTTTGCCCACGAAATACACAGTCAATTGACTTGACAGTATATTCTGTGAAGCGCTTTGAGACGTCTCGACGACGTGATAAGGTGTTATATCAAATGCGAGGATTATATTGTTATTATTAATATAATAGACCCCATACCCATATACCTCTCCTGCACTGTGCACTGTTACCACATGTAAAAACCCTCAGGAAAAAATGAAGTCCTTCCTTTAGTCACGAGGTCATTCAATTCACTGGAAGCCACCTGTCCACATTCCTAACATGAATACCGAATCTCGTGTTTCTTACATATTTGTTACTTTTGTTTTTGGTTCAACTTCCAGCTCCAGACTCTTCAGCAACGAAACCTAAGCCACCGTGCACTCTCTCTGACCCACTAATCAGTTCAATTCAATTCAATCCCCGCAGCAGAAGAAAACACGCCACGTTCCCCACCTCTTTATCCCATCTCCTGCCTTTTCTCTTCTGAAAGTGATGGGAGCATCAGCTTCCGAATCGAGACCGAATTTAAGAATTTTTCGCACAAACCCAGATTTTAGTGCTTGACATTTCCTGGTTGGTTAGTTATGTGCCTGAGGGAAGATGTTTGGGTGGATATTCTTGAAAGATCAACTGGGCTAAAGGGCCTCTTCACCTAAAAAAAAAGCTCATACCCAGTCACTGTTTCCTGCCGAGCGCAATCAATTGGCTGCCGCGTTTCGCTCACAAAACATACAGTCAATTCACTTTACAGTACGTTAGGCAAAGGGCTTTGAGGCGTACGTCCCCACGATGTGAGAAGGCGCTATATCAAGGATGACGATGATTATTGCTGTGCGTCAGTGATGGAATGAATGTTCAGTTAAAAAAGTTAGGCGCTTGACTTATCACAGGGTCTCCACCGGAGGGCGCTGGTAACCCAGGTCCGAGTAACATTTCATCGCTGATCAATCAATCAATCAATCAATCAATCAATCAATCAATCAATCAATCAATCAATCAATCAACCAACCAACCAACCAATCAATCAATGCAGCAGAACATTGGCGCGGAGCAGCACTGCAAGGCGTTCGGGCTCTCTCGTGGCGAGGTCCTGCTAGCCCCCTGCTGTGGGCACAAGGCCAATTAGTGCAAAGGCCTGGGAGTGGGCACCAGAGCCAAGAAATAAACAGCCATTTGTATTATATAATAATAATAATAACCCTGGCACTTGATATAATAATAATCCTTGGATTTGATATAGAGCTTCTCACGTCTTCGAAGCGCTTCCCAGAATACACTATCGTGTAGTGGCTGTGTATTTTGTGGGCGAAACCCGGAAGACAATTCCACGCAGCAACGGTAGACCGTTATTGCTGGGGTTTAAGGCCACACGATGGTGCTTGACGGCATTATATCCGGCACCTTCAGCACTCCCGCGTGGAGCGGGTTTGTAAATCACCTCCGGCCGGTGCTAAAGTTCAACGGAATCACATTCGCTCCTCGTGCAGTTTAGTAACATGGGCCGCACGGCCCTAAAGTCTGTGTGTAACACCCAACATCAGGTCCAGCGATTAATCAGTCTCTCAGCTTTGTTTACAGGTCAAGTCTTTCTGTTTCCCAACACGCAACATGCCGTCTCAATAGTGGGTTCAGCAAATACACCGCAGAGGCTAATGTGCCTGTTAAACACACAACAGCCATGGAAACAAAGCAAGACCATCGTCATCATCATCATCGTTATTATTATTAGTGAGATCAGAACGTGCAAGACAGTCACCACACGCTCTCACCCACAACATAGGCTGTGCCGCCGAGCCTGAACCCTGTACTTTCAACCTGCTCGTTCCCTCCGCTCAGCAGACCATGGTCTGTTCCATTATTATTAATAAAGGTTCTGAGTCAATAGGTGACATTCCAGTCGAGGCAGAACCCACGTGTATTTTATAATAATAACAATAATAATCCCTGCATTTGATACAGAGCCTTATCACGTTTTCGAGACGTCTCAAAGCGATTCACAGGATACACTGTAAAGCGAATTGACTGTATAGATTTTGTGGGTGAAACGCGGCAGCCGATTGTGCACAGCAGCGTCCCCTCAAACAGCCGTGGATTGAGTGACTAAATTGTTATTCTTTTTAAAAAAGGGATTATTTCCTTTGGAAAATGATCCACCAATCGACTAACAACCAGGTTCCTGCTTATCCTCTCGTACCAGACTCAGTCTCTCAGTCTTAGAACCTTCCATCCTGTTCCTATCCAGATGGTGTTCCTGTCGGTGACTGTATCATGTGCTCAGATTAGCTGCTCTTTCATTCCTGGGATCCAGGTTCAAGGTCATTGTAAGCTGATGGTATCAAAGTCTGCTCTTCGATCTTTTATGTGACTTGAAGTTTGTGCAGTCGCGATCCAATCGCTAGTGCAACATATTATATTTATATTGTAGTATACTATCATCACTTTACAGTATATTCGGCAAAGCAATTTGAGACGTCTCGACGATGGGATAAGGGGCTGTATTAAATGCAAGGATTGTTATTATTATTGTTATAGTGAATGTGGATCCACAGTAAAAAAAAAAGTTCCAATGTAGCACGAAGCACCAACCTCACTCCGAGGCTACAACAAGGCCAACTGCTGGAGTCAGCACTTGATCCAAAAGAGTTCCATCACCCAAAGCAGAATCAACCCTTCACTATGAAATACCCCAGATTCTCCTTAAAGCTGTCTGCTCGTCGACTTAATCACCAGGTAAATGCCATTATATCTGCCTCTCCCGGAATACAGCGCTCAAAGTGGCCATGGGGCAGTGTGTCATTGCCCTGGGATTGTTTTTTGATGCAACCAATTATTTAATAATCGTTTATGAGTCTGGTCTGTAATTGTCTACTTTTGACTCATCGTCACGTGGTTTAAAAAAAAATGTGAACGCATCAGCAACTATGATTAAAATGGGCCAGGTCACTCGCTTCTGGGCTCTTCAACACGTCTCTTTCGCACCTTCAAACACAGATTAGATCGTTTTCTTTTAGAAAATAACATTATGGGATAAATAGCACGCAGGACACATGTACATGCGACCGCCAGGAAGGTGGAAGGCGAACAAGATGGACCTCGGTCTTTTTTCCGTCTCGTATTTACTTATGTTCTTATGCACAAAACCACTACCGGCTCAGACTCCCTCTCATTCTGGTGCAGAAGGTTACAAAATAGTTAAACGATCAGTAAAATGGTGAATCTGGCCTGTACCAATCTCGAGTAACATCTGATTTGATCCGCTACATGATGAGAATAATAACCCTTGCTTATCACGTCGTTGAGACGTCTCAAAGCGCTTCACAGAATATACGGTGGAGTGGATTGACTGTTGCAATTTGTGGGCGAAATACGGCAGACAATTGCGCAGAGTGGTGTCCCCACAAACAGTCACGGGTTGAGTGACCACATGTATTATCCCTGGAAAAGCGATCCGCCAATCGACCAACAAGCGGGTTCCTACTTACTGCCGGGTAAACAGAGGCGCATGTGTGTGCGTGTGTGTGTCTGTGTGCGTGTGTGTGCATACACGCGGAGCAAGGAAACTTGCCTAAGGTTTCGCCCCGACCTGCCCGAGAATCGAACGCGTGTCCTCTCACTTGCGAGGCGAGCTCTCTGACCACTGAGCTGCAGGACTGCACAGTTTGGAGAGGGTTTTTGAAACGTAAAATGTAAAAACGGGGCGAAACTGCTCGACGACGCGATCAGGGACTGCTTTACACGAACCGCCGAGAATTTCACCTGGCGTTTTGAAACTTCTCGTGGGTGGAAACCGAGGGGAAAGATCAAAGTGCTCGGTCACAGTGTTGACTGTAGTAACTGTTGCAGCCGAGCCACTGTTTAGCTGAAGATCAGTCAGTACCCATTCGGACGGAATGCATTCCATCGTAAGCACCAGTTAGCCACCCAGGTAAACGGCAGGTAGAGACAGAGCGTGATGTAAGCCCTCCTCCTACTGTAGCAGCAAACGCCTCATGATAACGGTGGGATTTCCTATTCTTAAAAACATCTTTCCCTCCCTCCCCCCCACCCTCCAAAAAAAATAAATCATTTAAAACCAATAATAAATCGGTCACTTCAATCCACGACTGTTTGTGGGGGACGCTGCTGTGCGCAATTGGCTGCCGCGTTTCGCCCACAAAATACACGGTCGGTTCACATTACAGTCTATTCTGTGAAGCGCTTTGAGCCGTCTCGAAGGTTGTCGCAATGGCTGAACTGGTTCCCGTTCTCCCTCGGATTGCAATGTCTCCAAACGTTATGTACCAATCGATCAGCTTCCGCTCACAAGCGCGTGCGTCATCAAGCGGATGGAATGAAAGCCTCTACTGCAGCTCCTAAAATGTGGTCGCCACTCCTCTCATCTTGATGGCGAGATTCTCGGTTTCCTGGGGGCACAGATTACCCGGGGCTGAAAGGTGGGAGGAAATCATGGCAACCAACTGATGATTTGGTTGAGCGCAGAACGCCACATGGCTTCGGCAAGAACTGGGATCTCCTCTGTGATCAAGTGGCTCTGAGCGGACACGTCTGCCAGTCAGCGATCTAAAGCCTATTTGGAAAGCAAGACAAGTTCCTTAATCCTGCGAGCCAAAGCTCTAATGGGTAAGAGAATCCGGACCGGACAAGTCATATTCTCTGCACCCTGCAGCGTGTTTTGACACATCCCCATTCTTCACTGTAGTCAAATTCCTTTCCCTTTACAGGAGTTTTCTCCCAGCCCCTTAATTTAGTTTAATTTGGGCTTGTCGTGGCCTTGGGACACCCTCCTGACGTGAAGGGCGCTATAGAAATGTAATTTGTTGTTGTCGTTGTGCATGCAGTGAAAGCTGACTGGGCTGAGGATGAGATGATGATTATGACATTATTTGGCCATGAAAAGCCCGTTCCCCTTTCCACAAACTGCCCGTCCTTTGGAAGGTAACAAATTGGTGCTGTTTCAGCAGGTGAGAGCACACAAACCAGGTCTGGACTCTGCGCTCCTTCCAAAGTAAGAACACAACAGCTGGCTTGGGTTTCAGCCTGGCTCCCGTTCAAATGCCCAGTGATATTTAAAAAAAAGATAATCTGGAGCCCGTTGTGGGCAGCAGCAAAGAACCTTTAAGCACCATGAGACAGCAGTAAATTAATGACACCCTTTTTACACTGCACGGCTAATGTTTCGTGTTGCTGTGTTTTGTGTCGAATCACGGCTTGAATATCCAGCACAAACAGCGATTGGCTTCACGGTTTGCTACTGAAACTGAGTAATTTGAGAACACCATTGGCCTCTGTGTAAACTATGCCGTATATATCTATATATGTGTGTACACACAGCAGACAACTTTCCAATGTGAAGTTCCTCTAGATAATAATAATAATAATAATCCTTGCGTTTGACATAGTGCCTTATCACATCTTTGTGATAAGGTATACACCATCACAGGTATTCTTAAAGGTCCAATCATGCCCTTTTACATCAATAAACTAATCAGCATTCTGCACACTAATTAGCTCCAGTCCCTGGACTATTGAGGAAATCTCACTGCTGATCACTCGCCAATTACTCCGGCCGAGGACGCTGCTGTAGGCAAATGGCTGCCACATTTTGGCACCATAACAACTGGGCCCATGTACCTTCATGAAGAACATTTTCAGCTCTCCAAGATACTACCCCACATGGAGGGCGCTGTATAAATGCCAGTTGTTGTTGCAAATTGTGTTGCTCTCAATTGCTGTCCAGGATGAGATGAGCTAAATTTATTCCAGGATCTTAAACTTGTAACATAAGGCCATTAAAAGGTGCTTGTGCCCAGTGTTTACACACCACACCACACAGTAACAACATCATGTTATCCCTCAGCAGTTATTAAGGAGTGCCGCTTATCAGCCCAAGAGCTTACATGACACAAATTACTGAGGCAATATTGCATACTTGTGCGTTTAGGAAAATAGCCCATCTTGCTAATTTGAGCTGTTCCGTCCATTAGTGAGTTAATTGCTAGATTACCACATAGTGTGAGACATCCACACACACCAGGTTACATCTCTGTCCTCCGCTGTTTTGTTTCACCCGCAAAATATACAGTCGATTCCCTTTACAGTGTATCCTGTGAAGCGCTTTGAGACGTCCCAACGACGTGATGATGAGGCGCTGTATCAAGTGTGAGGATTATTTATTATTATTCTGCTGAATCATCTGATCTCCAATTGGCTTTAGCGTCGCTGGACTGAGTCAGAGAACGGTCAACACAACCACAACAACTCGCAGGTATATAGCGCCCCTTTGCGCAGGGCAGAGTCTCGGAGAGCTAGACAGTGGCGGAGCCTGACCCCAAGCTAGGGAGGGAGGGAGGGAAGGAAGAGGTGACCGTAAGCATGGTCGAAGAGGAAGGTCTTCGGGCCAGATCTGAAGCAGGGGGTGCGGCAGAGGGATCGGGGAAATCAAGGTCTCTGCTCTCGATCGATTTTAAGGAGATATTTTAAGGGTTAAACCCAACCAGAAAAAAAAACAACCCAAGCCCATACTGTTAGCTCTGCAAACGCCGATAGTGACTATTATTTACACAAGTCTCAGCCGCGTAGCGTGTTCTGTGTTCAAACCTGGCTCTGTTTTGTGTTCCCTAATCCGTTTACACAAAGTACTGCACGTTGGACAGTTCCCAAAATGAGAATCTTGCTCGTCAAGTTCAATCTGAGAGAGAGAGAGAGAGAGAGAGAGCGAAGTGGGGGGGGGGGGGAGAAGAAAGGGAGTTAAAAAAAAATCTATACTTGGTGTGGACCTTGGAATGAAGAAGGCTCGCCAGTGTTTATCTCAGTGTGCGATGGCTCACTGCTTGGCAATGACTGGGCCATTCCTCGGTTGTATTGGCCGGTGCTGAGAATACTTAAACTCCAATTTCAAAAGGGAACTGGATAGTTCCTTGAAAAGGAAAAAAAAACAGCACGGTGATGGGTTTCCGCTTGTGTCACCGACATCCCACTGACCCACAGCAACAAAAAAAAGAGCAGAGATGTTAATTCGAACGGGAGATGTGAAGCAGGGAACCTGATTTGGCCCCCACTTTCCATCACTTTAAACCAGTGGCAATCACCGAGGCATAGACCCCTTCCGTCCAGTCAACCCGTCTCCTCAATTAACACGGGCCGTGTAGGTGCAGCCCATCGAAACAGCGGTTTAATTAAACCACTACAGCAGACACGCAATCAGTCACGTGAAGGCTACCTACGGTTTGACCTCACCGTAGTTGGATTTGTGCAGCAAGTCACTCGGCTCCACAAAACCTCTCCATCGCTGCACGTTTGATGGCGAATCATTGGCACAAATCACGGCAACTCGCCGCCAAACCCAAGTGAATGAATGCCTCGCCGATGGGGTGGTTTCTCTGCCACCGTCTAGTGTCTCGGGGAAGGTGCAGGTGGGGCAGTGGGGTGGGTGGGGCTCTGTGCAAATGCAAGTTGTTGCCGTTGCTGCTGCTTGTGCAAGGAGGGCATTCCAGTGACCCACCAGCCCTTCCCAGTACAACAGAACGGATCCATTTCACCCCGACTGATGCCAGAGACAGACGGAGAGCAAGGCCGCAAGTGAAGAGGAGGCGGCGGGAGACAAAGCAGACAGAGCAAACTGGAGCAGGCCGACCGACAGCATTCCTCGTTCACCACGTTGCTCGTGCCACGACCGGCAACACCAACACAAATTCTTAGCGCAAACATCTTTGCCAACATAAAGAGACCAGTTGTTCTGCGTCATTCCTCTGCCCAGTCGCCGGGGGAGGCTTCAACACAATATTAAATAACACAGCGATTTTTTGCTTATTCACTCGCAAAGTCAGCATTAAATAACAACAATAACAGCAGCATTTGACACAGAGCCTTATCACGTCGTTTGAGACGTCTCAAAGCGCTTCATGGGATACGCTGTACAGTGAATTGATTGCATATTCTGTGGGCTAAACGCGGCAGCCAATTGCACACAGCAGCGTCCCACAAACAGTCGTGGATCGAGCGACCAAATTATTATTTTGTTTTACAAAAGGAGAGAGTGGCTTCACATCCAAAAAGATCAATCTGTCTTCACTGGTTAAAAAAAGCTCAGGACAATGCATTTACCGTGCCAGCAACTGCAGACAACAGAGAGAGCATTGCAGTCAAGTGCGGGAATTATGAAGGCAAATCAAAGTTCAGTAATGATATTCAAGATTAGCGTTGCTAGATAAGGTTTGTGACTAAGACAAGAGACAAAGAAACTAAGAGGGAGAGAGAGAAAAACAGAGATAATCATTAACCGGGATATTAACAAAACCAGGTCAGTTCGGGAAAGAAAGCAGGTCAGGTGTGTTTGGGGGTCAGGTAGATTTCGTTGGTTTTAACATAAGGGCCAGGAATTTAGGAGTTCCAACAAGTATGCAAACCCCCGCCGCACTCAAATGAGTCTTCACAGACGAGTTGAGAATAACCAACCTTTTTCTTTATTGATTAAACGTTGGAGAGAGTCTGCCCACTACACTTCCTGTGCTACAATCCTCAGCCACGCACACCCTATCTATTGACACATAACTTTCATCCTGAGGGCAACAAGGAACTCGCATTTTGTATACAATGCTATTAGCCAACTCCATCGGCAAGAAAGTCAAGCCTCATTACTGGTGATTCACACATGAGTCACTTCGATACCCAACCTGCTGGAACCCTTGTCGTTAGCACCCACTGCTGCTATTAGGAGAGTTAGCTTTACTGGGGGTATAACGTCCCTCAATCCACGACCTTTTGGGCTGCCGCGTTTGGGCCACAAAATACAGTCACTGCCCTTTACCGTATGTTCTGTGAAGGGCTTTGAAACGTCTCGAAGACGTGATTAGGCGCTGGATCAGACGCGAGGGATGTTATTATTATTATAATATCGCTGTCATTTTCCTAGCGAGCAGCAGTCAGGAGAATCGTTGGGACTGTGCAGGCGGACGTCACCTCACCACACGCTGCCAGCAAACACCAGCCCGTCATTGTTCACCGGCAGCTTCTCTGCGGACAATGTCCATTGTTGAGGAAATTAACATTGGTGTCCAAGGTGACAATGGACAGACTGTGTCTTGTGGATGAAATGGAAGTTCTGATCGACTCGAATGTCGTTCTCTTGCTTAATAAAGTTCATCCGAACCCACAGTGACATGACTGCGCTTATCAGTCCTCCAGAGGAGACGTTAAGCCGAGCTTCCTGCCTGCCTGTTCCGATGAACATTAAAAGATTTTGCGAATCTATTCGAAAAGAGGAAAGGGGGTTTTCCTCTCTCTTCCCCCCCCCCCACCCCTCCCGGTGTCCTGACCAACAATCCTTTAAATAAAATGGTTAACTCACTCCACGGCTGTTTGTGGGACGCATTGGCTGCCACGTTTCGCCCACAAAATACGCAGTCACTCGCTTTGCAGTGTATCCTGTGAAGCGCTTTGAGACCTCTCGAGGACGTGATAAGGCGCTGTATCAAATGCCAGTATTATTATCATTATTATTATATATTAATCCATGTAATGAACTATCAAGAATCCTGCCTGGACCGGACTGCTTTCTGATACCTTACCCATTCATTCCCTTAACCAAGGGTATTTTCTAAGCGTTTAATTTTCCATAATGTGTGTCAGCTTTAACACTGCTTTAACACTGAAAATCTCCTGACTCATCCATCCACAAAGCACAACGAGAAATCAGACACACGGACGGACAGACAGACAGACAGACACTCTACAAACCTTTTTTCTTTTTTTTTAAAAAAAGTTACTGCAAAAAAAAACTAAAGGAAGTTCTTCAGTTAACTTTGCCTGGACTCTAAAACGCCTGAGAACAAAGATCAAATACCTTTCTTTTACTTACCTGCGTTTCCTTTGCCTGAAGCAGCCAGAAACTGTGTCTTGGGTTCCAGAGGAGTTTGTGTTCCCAGCGTCTCAGCCTCTCTGTCCGCAGAGCAACATCTCTCCCTGTAGCTTCCAATGTCTTTGGGTCGCTTCTGTGTCGGTGGAAACTCCAATTGAGGCAAATGCAATGACTCGACTTGACAGCAATCACTCACTCACTCACTTACTGGTGACTGGGCTAAAGGCAACGCTTGCTCCCATCGCCAACTCCCAACTTCCCTTCTCAACCAACTCAACAGGTTGAACTGCTTTCCTGATCTGCCCAGGTGATCACCAGCAAAGCAGCGGTTAACACAATCCTCTCTATCTCTCTCGTTCTCGCTCTCGCTCTCTCTCTCTCTCTCTCAGATCATCACAGGAACTGCTCAGTGTCTTCTCCTGTACCCACAAAAGACCCCCCCCCACCATCTCCACTTTGCTTTTCACCCTTAAGAAAACTAATCTTAGTTATAAAGTTTTTTTTAACTTTTCATTTAGTGTCTTTTTTTTTTGGGGGGGGGGTGATAAAATGCTGCCCTTTAAACCCACACAGGCTTAGCTCGCAGCTCTCTGACTCTCTCTTTGTGCAAAAGTAGCTCTCAGTACTTGCAGATAAAGCCAACAACCCACACTGAGCTAACTAGCTCCCCCCCCACACACACACACACACACACACCAGTTTTATTTAGGCTGGCCGGTCGTCTTAACCCAATCTCACTCCACCTCCTGCAATCCTTTCTGCTTCTCCCTGAGCACGCACGAGTGAAAAAGTTTTATTTGTGTGGATTCGACGGATTATATCCAAGACTTCAAGGTGCTCCTAAGGGTTAACGAGCTACCAGCCGCAAACAAACAGCGTGTTGTTGTTAAGATGCTCCAGAACTCGACTTGAGTTTGAATTGGACCATTGTTTCGAGGGTAACCAAACACTGAGCAATTATTCTGCCTCTTAGTATAAATGTAGTCAGTCGGTCAGTTTGTGGATGTGGGTTGGAATATTTCATTAAGGGATATTATATTTAAAAATGCAATTTCAAATTAACAATTAAATATGAATAATATAATCACAATAATAATCCTTGCATTTGATATAGCCCCTTGTCCCATCTTGGAGACGTCTCACAGGATTCACTGGAAAGTGAATTAATTGACTCTATATTTTGTTTGTGGGCGAAACTCGGCAGCTAATTGCACACAGTGGTTCTCCCACATCCAGTCGTGGATTGAGTAACTGAATAATTCTTAACCGAACAAATTAAATGATGTACCTTTTTTGGGGGGGAAAAAAAATCCCTTGTGATTTATGTTCTTCCTGAATTTATGACCTTTTGTCAGGGAATTACATGACATAAACATTTCCAGTGGACACAGAAGGGTTTGT
Source organism: Callorhinchus milii (assembly GCF_018977255.1). NCBI lineage: Eukaryota > Metazoa > Chordata > Chondrichthyes > Chimaeriformes > Callorhinchidae > Callorhinchus > Callorhinchus milii. Next base: position 12,086,587 of record NW_024704751.1, read on the forward strand.
TAGGTCGAGTCATTTTTCAGTGGCTGCTGGGAGAGAGTCTGATAAGGGTTCTGTGCAAAGGGAATTAAATCTGCAAACCTTCTGGTTATCCAAAATCCAGGACAGAGAAACCCACCAATTTAAAATAGAAACAGAAAATACAGGAAGCTGATTGATAGGGAGAGATAGGCTGCTCTTTAAATCAAATCCATTCACTACACTATTAATGTAAAATATTAACAGATCATAGTTGGTAAACTATATGGCACTGTTCAAAGAAAAAAGTGTTTCTCCCGTCGTCCTCGTCGACAATCCCCCCTCCAGAGAGAAAAAAATAAGTCACTCTCTTCCCAGCTGTTTGTTTAGGGGCATTGTTTTATGTGTAAATCGGTTGCTGAGTGCACCAACAAACAACAACAACAAAATTACATTTGTGTAGCGCCTTTCACGTCGGGAGGACGCCTCAAGGCGCTGGAACACACAGTCACTACACTTGACAGAAAACTCAATGATGTGCTTATGAGACATTACACCGTGATATGTCCCCATATCAAACGCAAGGATTATACTCATTGTATGGAGTGAAACAGAGCCAAAAAGGTCAGGAATCCGGTCTGATCTTCAATCTGTATTGAGGTAAGTGGTTTAATAATAATCCTTGCATTTGATATGGCAACTCAACACATCATTGAGACGTCTCAAAGTGCTTCACAGGATATGCTGTCAAGTGTAGCGACTGTGTGTTTTGTGGGCGAAAATGCTTTCTCTGTCACAGTTACTGGGATCAGTGGGCTCCTGGTTTCGTATGGAGAGGTGCGGAGTAAGTGGAAAAAATACTAGACAATGAGTTGGTTTTTCCACTATTCCCTGTTCAACAGCACAACCGACCTGCCTGGTCACCGAGTCAGGTGTGATGCCTGGGTAAGGATGACCCAAGGAAAAACTATAAAAATGGATGAACCATTCAACAGTAAAATTGCTTTTAACCAACTGATTTCCTGCAGTCGGAATCCCGACCCCAAAACTGTCTGGAAAACACGTGCGCATAAGAACCTAAGCTGTTTCTGCAGCTGCGACTTCCCAGCTAATTTACAATTAAAAAAAAACTCTGCGTCGATAGCCTAATTATTTACTCACACCTACACGAATGCTCTTCAGCCGAACTGCCCAAAATATCAACATTGCGTCTGACGTAAACAACTAACACGAAAAATAAATGGGCAAGAAAAAAATTAAACATGTATGTGCATATATCTTTTTTTTGTGTGTGTGGTGAGTAAATATTCAGCCATTAGGGCTGGTAATTTAATAGTGCCTGGCACACACAGCAAATTGGGGCACGGTAAAGTGCAAACACTGAGATCCCATTCAGCTCGGTTCAAAATCCTACTGATTCCAAAATAAATTGGATCTTGAATTATAAATGTGGCTTCTGTTAGACAGCAGCAATCTAGGACACAGCCACCACTTGTCTAAGAGGGTCTCACCCGATATTAGCCCACTCAACAGTGCCTTCAATCAACAGGTTTTATGAGATACATTAACCGGACTGTCAGGCACCTTATGATGATTAGTTGCACGCTTCACTACAGGAGCCATTCAAGGAGGAAATCAAAGGGGATGTTGTGTCGATTGGATCTTGCACAACCGACCACCTTTTCTTGCAGGGAATGGAAAACAGGATGCAAGTTTCAAAACTGCTCGGCTCCTGAATTGTTCCCCCCACTCCCCCCCCCACCACCACCCACACACAAAATAATTCTCTTTGTTTAAACAATCGGTAAAAATGTCAGGTACAATGTCAGGATCGTAATAGTTATTGCGGGGGAAATGGTAAATAACGTCGAACACAACGGATACCAACTATGCGGAAATCAGCGGCCGCGTTTGGCCCAGAAAGTACGCGGGGTCGTACTTTACATCGTACGCCGTGAAAGGCTTCGAGACACCTCAACGACGTGATAAGGAGCTGTGTCAAATTCAAGGAATATTACTATTGCCTGGAAATGGATTAAAAGCTAATGAGCCTTTTGTCAGTGTCGCAGGACTGTGGGAGTGAAACTCAAATCAGCTTTTGTTTGTGTCTTGGGTACGAGAGTTGGATTATGGTCTCAGATTAGTATCGTAAGGGGATCAGTTGGCACAGTGGAGTGGAATGCTGATTTTTCACCTCTGGGACCTGCTTTTAATTCCAGTCCAGATCCCTTGCCTGAAAACATCTTCAGTCTAGTCAAGACAACTGGAACTGTATTGCTTCTCCCACGAGGGTGAAGGAAGGCACATTGCTGGAGCCTGAGCAGAAGGGATTTATTCTGGATCCAGATCATTTCTGACCAACAATGAAGCAAAAAGAAAAGAATCATTTCCATCCTTCGCACAGTTACCTCTCCCCTTTTAACATTGATGTGCTTCCATCATTACTTCGCACACGAGATAAATCGGTTCAACTCCTCATCCAAAGGACGGCACCTCCGACAATGCATTCCCCCCCCCCACCCCTCCCACCTGCACTGTACTGGAGAGTCAGCCGAGACTGCGCGAGTTACAAAATCCCCACGTGGCGCTTGAAGCTCAGAAGCTTCTGGTTACTCAAGATTTGCTCATTTTTAAGAGGCAACAAACTTGTTGAACCGAGTTTCTGATGAACCTTCAAAGATCCTGATTCAAAAATGGAACGGAGTTTCCCTCTCCTCGTGTCCGTACCAACAATCCCACATACTGTACAGTGTATAGTTTGGGACACGACATGTCAAGCGATTGCCAGGAGGGTGGAAGGCGAACGAGATGGATCTCAGTCTTCTTTCGCCAGGAAATTCTTATGTTGTTATGTGCTAATCCTCCACAGATAAAATTAGTCATTCACTTCATGGCTGTTTCACGGGACATTGCTCTGAGCAAACTGGCTGCCGGGTTCACCTACAAATGAATACTTTACAGAAATGTTTTAAAGCGCTTTGAGATAAGATGTTCAACATCATAGGAGCTTTATCAAATTCACAGATTATTATGCGTTATATTTAAGTTGGTATCCCAGGTACCAATTTAAAGTCGTATCAGTTACTGACTATACATTTAATACGACTTAAGCAAAGCATGAGCTATACAATAAATAATCCTTGTATTTGATATAGGGCTTCATCACGTCTTCGAGACGTCTCAAAGCGCTTCACAGAATATACTGTAAAGTGAATTGACTGTATATTTGTGGGCGAAACGTGGCAGCCAATTGCGCACAGTAGCGGCCACAGTGGTGGATTGAAGTGACCAATTTATTTTTATTTATTTTTCTCTTGAGGGATTATTATTAGGCGTGTGGAGTAAGGAAACTTGCCCAAGGTTTCGCCCTGTCGGGAATTCAAACCAGGTCTCTCGCTTGTGAGGCGAGTGCTCCAACCACTGAGCTACAGGACTAAGTTTATGTCAAACTTGCATAGAATATATCTTGAACGGGACTAGGGTAGATGTACAACTTAGGTGATTGTACGATTTGTACAGGTCAGACTTATGTGAGTTTTACTGTATTTCGTGCCCTACACAATCTCACTGCCACACTGCAGTTTTCTCTCTCTCTCTCTCTCACACACACACACACACACAGTGCTTCTCAGTGAGTGAATGAACTCACTGGAACTGGAATGGAGCTGCTGTTCTGCGTTCCCTCTGGTACATCTGTGGTATAATAAGGTGCTGAAAGCTTGTACTGTGTTCTCAACGTTTCCCATAATATCACAGACCTTCAAGTGTTGGCAAGACTTTAGGCTCCAAGCCCAATTCGAAGCCTGTGTCATCAATTGAAATCTCACTGCATATAGGGCAGATTCTCTGTCAAATCACTAATATTTTACCAATGCTCATATCGTTCCTCGGACGAGGTATAAATTTTAGAGAGCCGGCTTGCTTCTTGATATAGACAAGAGCAGCAAGTTTAATCTCCATCTGGCGTTGCCCATTTATCCGATTGCTGTAGACAATCTGTCACTAAACAAAAGTTCCCTTAGAAACCAGGCTTACCAACAGGAGATACAAACAAACCATCGATTGCAGTCTCTACAGTCACCGTCACTCCAAGGACAGACACTGATTAATCCAATTCCTGCTCTGAAAATATATATCGGCTTCTCCGACCTTACCTGAACGTGTGACGAAGCTTCATCTCATTTTCATCAAGTACCAAGATGTTTCATTTGTAACAGCGTCTATTTGTGCGCCCAGTGTTTGAGCAGTCTGCTGTAATCACTGTGTATGGTTGCGTTCTACTTGTTTATTAGGTGCCAGCCTGGCTCAATCTACAGCACGCTTATCTCTGAGGCAGAAGATTATGGGTTCATGTCACACATAGTCCAGGCCGCTGCTCCAATGCAGTGCTGGGGATACACTTGCATTGTCAGAGGTGCTGTCCTTCAGATGAGATGATTAAGTCGAGGTTCTGTCTGCCTATTCAGGTGGACATTAGAGATCGCACGGCACGATTCGCAAAGCAAAGGGAGCATTAACTCAGCGTCTTTGCCCCAGATACAATTAGTCATTCACTTCATAGCTGTTTGTGGGACGTCGCTGTGCGCAAATTGGCCGCTGAGTGAGTTTGCCTACAAAATCCACTGTCACAACACTCTACAGTAATCCTGTGAAGTGCTTTGACACTTGCCGATGTCATGAGGTGCTATGTCAAATGTGACAAATATATTATTATTATCCAATGGGCAAGTAAAAGATCATACTGTATGAAATACACAACAATCCATTAATGCAGATAACCAATAATAAATCGTTTGATTAAAAAGAAGCCTTTCTTTCTCCTTTCTTTCCTCATCCAAAATTCATTATTCAAAATTGGATTAATTTCTGTATTAGAAAATTAGCATCTTGAAACAACACCATCTATTAATTACTAATTCTAGCTTCAATTTAAACCGAATTGAAAAAACCCCACAAAGGTATTATAAAAGCCCAGTCACTGTTTGTTTTTCGATTCCCAACGTCAGTAGTTCCGACCAAATATTTATTGCCTTAGATTTGTTGGCAGTGTAGCAAAGTGTTAGATTTGTTTAGTGTCCCTCTGAATTAAGATAGTTTAATTGAAATGGGAAACAGTTTACGATCACGAAAAGATTAAAGGTCATTTTCCCAATGTGGCCAGTTTTTAGAAAGAAATGCATTTCAACTGAGTGAATTAGACGGTTTAATATTCATGGAGCGAATCCAAAACCAGCTCCTGATATGGATCTCAATCATTTAATTCAATGTTGCAGTGGTGGAGAGGTGTTCAGTGTGTGGCAAACCGCAAGACAGATCAAAGGGCAAAACTTTAGTGGCAGATAAGGCACCAGTTTACAGTACACTGATATGGATCCCATAGCCACATTGTGCGTGTGTGTGTGTGGTGTGTCATTGGATTTGTCAGTGGTTTTAGACGCTAACCTATGACAGCATTTTAGGGGAAAAATTAATAATAATACTTGCATTTGTATAGCGCCTTATCATATCACTTCATTGATCCGTCTCACAGCGCTTCACAGGAGATACTGGAAAGTGAATTGACTGTGTATCTTGTGGGCGAAATTTGGCGACTACTTCAGGAAAATATGAAAGAGGTGAACAGGGGGAAGGAAACAGCAAGCGAATGGGATTAGAGTGGATATCTAATAAGATCTATCTGCGCTAGTTATACGATGGGCAAATGAAGGCGATTTGAGACAAACTGCACCTTTTTTTTAAAAAAAATAGGACAGCCACTGCTCAGTGTTCTTACATTCGGAATCGAACATTCAATTCAGCAAAATCATTCACCAGAACTCGAATGAACGCCTGGTTTTGCTAGAAGCCCAGGGAAACTGAATCATGTACATTTCGGATGTAAAGTGCATTAGCACTTTGGAACAAAGCTTCTCTCTCACACCAGCAGTGCAACGAGTCAGCGATGCAGGAGTTGACACAAGGCAGATCATTCCTGTATTACAGACTGGGGCACGACGCAGGGAAATAATGGAACGAAAGGGGCAGCAGTTGAAGACTACGGGGGAAGCAGAAATGGGAGAATTTAGAGATTGACAGAGGTTAGTGCAAACACGGTCAACATAAACAGAATAAAACCAACTACGGTTGCAGACTGGAGCCAGGAAATTGAACACCTTAAGTCACCGTGTTAACATGGAGTAACTATTGCGAGTTTCTGGTTAAGTGACTTACACTGACAAACATATATAGATATTTACATACAGTAAAACATATCCCATAACATATCCCATTTCTTTCACACTGGAATCTAAGCGGTACTCCGTAACCTTAACATTTTATGAAAACAGATGAGTCAGTGAGTTATTTAAACCTCGTTCAAACAGTGTCCTTATTTTCCATCTGGTAAAACAGCATCTTTCACGTTAACTTGAATCAAAGGTCACTGGAAACAAAAAAAACACACATCTCTACTTTCATAAATACGCATCACTGAAAATGAAGGATTTTTTTTGCCAATATGACAGTGATAATTTATTTATCTACAGCAGAATATCGATCAAGATTATTTTGATCTGAAATCCGGTCAGTGCACAAACAAGTAAGAGTAGACAAGATGAGAGGGAGTGGTAGGTATATAACTCGCAGGCAATAATCACAACACATCTCATGATCACACGATAACTCTCAGAACAAAATAGCACACACATGTAGCAATGATTAATGGTCAGGGAGAAGTCAGTACCAAAAATGTACCAGTCCGACTACAGGACTTCCAACGCAGATTTCACACGACGTCTAAAAGCGTAGGTTCAGTCATTAAAGTCCAGTCCAAACTTCGATGACAGTGTCCATGCTAGAACTTCGGGATCACAGTTGGAGCGGTCTAACTCTGGAGCCCCTTGTGCGGCTGGTATGGATTTGGAGTGGATCTGCCCTCAATGATTCCCAAGTGTCGGCTAATTCCGACTCTCGCTAAATCCATCGTTTTCCTGCAGCAGAGGAGGTCCAACCTTTGAGAACCAACCTTTGTCTGGAGGCCGCACAAGCAATACTTTCGTGTTTCCCTTTCAGAAATAACATAACATTCGAGGTTTATGGAGGGAGCGGGTGGGTCAGATGAAATAGAGGGATGGGGGAGGGTGGGGGGGCCGGAAGTGGCCCGCGGGTCACCAGTTGGACCACTCTGCTGCAAAGCAACGGGTAAAATTCACACACAGAAGGAAAGGCCATATTATGGACCGGTTTCATTCATTAAGTAATCACATTCGTCAAGAACCACTTCAACCCGCCACCAACCCCCACCACCAAAAAATAAACACTTGGTCCACCTCAATCCAGAATTCGATTCAACAAAAAGCAACTGTAAAATTTAAGGGCGATAATGATCAAGGTTTGCATTGTGTAGTTTAGCAAAAAGGTTTCAGACCCCTCTAAAGTGCAGCAACCACAAGAATGTTACATTTATGCAGCGCCTTTCATGTCGGGAGGACATCCCAAGGCACCGGGCAGTCAGGGATTTGGACCCGAGCTGGGGGTTGGGATGAGGAGGGGGTGGAGGGCGGAGGTTGGAGGATGACTGAAAGTGCGGTCGAAGAGGAGGGTCTTGAGACTTGCCTTGAAGGAGGCGAGGGAGGAAGGGAGCGAGGGGAAGGGACTGTGGGCTGGAGTTCCAAAGGGTGGGGGCAGAGAGGCTGAAAAACACAGTTTGTATTTGAAAAGACATTCCTCCACAGAGACGGGTGTAGGTTAAACCAGCAGAAAAAAAACAGGGCTCGGTTTTTAAATGCTATTCAGAACAGGGGAGCCCTGGTTACACACCTGAAACTGCTGATTGTGAACCATTGATTCGCTGCCCTTTAGGTTTCCCATTGTTTTGTAGAACCGTAACGTGCCATGATTTTCTATGAAATCGTTAACTTAAAATGGCAACACATTTTCCTGGTAATTTTCTCTGAACCTTATCATACCCTGAACCCCAATGTCTGGTATTGTATGATATATATATATATATATTATATATAATCTCATTTGTGTTTTGAAACCATGGCAACAATGTATATAATACATATATACATACACACATATACTTTCTATATATATATATATATGTATATTGTGGCAACGGTTTCAATGCTCGACTGAGAGAACAACAATCTCACCTAATGCAGAACATTACCAGGTTCTGAGACTACATAGGAACAGGAGGAGGCCATTCAGCCCCTCGAGCCTGTTCCGCCCTTCTATAAGATCTTGGCTGATCTGCACCTCAAGTCCAATTCCCTGCCCTGGCCCCCGTACCCATTAATCTCCTGACCTAACAAATATCTCTCCACCGCAGTCTTGAAAATGTGAAATGGACCCAGCCATAATCCACAGCCTTTTGGGGGAGGGAGAGAGAGTCCCAGATTTCGGCGAACTACCCTTTGGGTGCAAAAAAAAATCAAAAATAATATTAGGGCAATGAGATTCTAATTCTCATCGGGAGAAAGTATGAACAGCTCGAGGGGCTCCAATAGGTTCGGAAAGCGCAGGCCACGACATTCGGCCTTCAAACTTGAGTAATAATAATAATAATAATAATATTAATAATAATAATAATCCTTGCATGTGAATAAACATCAACTTGCGTGTAGATGTTATCGTGGTGAAAACGGCTCGAGAGTTACTGCACGTGACGCGGGGAAAAGTGGGAAAAGGGGAAAACGACTCTCACGCACATTTTGTTTTCATTTTTGCGCACGGCAGAAACACTTCGATGGAATCAGCCCAGGAACATGCGTTAGTTTTCCCTTTGTTTCGTTACTGCTGCGAAGCAAATGTGATTGAACGTTGTGGGGGTGGGGGGGGGTTGCTGATGGGGTTTGGGGGTGGTGGTGGGGGGGGGGGGGGGGGTGGAGATTGATTCATTGGTGCCTGAGCAAATAACAACATTCCAGCTACCGTTCCCCTAACCAGGCACTGGCTGGTAACTACATACACGCGATCAGGAGGTGAAGGTGTAAATGCTGCATGCACAATCTGCAATTTGTCCATCATAAAAGCAAATCCATTTCTATATAAATCGCCTCGACACTTTAACAAAGTGCAGGTCTGGCAAGCGAGCGAGCGAGCGAACGAGAGAGAGAGCGAGAAACGAGAGGGGGAGGAGAGGGGTGGGGGGCCGGGGGGGGGGGAGAGAATCACTAATCATCACTCTCTTTCCGACGAACACGATCAGTGAGTACGGTCACACGGGGACAGCGGAGGCTGAGTTCATCGGCAACCGTCGAAGCTTCCGAAATCCTCTCGCTTTCCTGCCCCTGCGACGCACTCGATCGCCCGGTCACCAGTCGGCGTCAGAGAGCAGAAGACAAGACACGGACAGAAACAGCGGCGACAGCTTGCTGCGAGACAAGCAACCGCAACACTGACATGTTTTACACGTGACGTGTCCGTGAAAAAGGGCCGTGACGCAGCTCCGATGGAAGAGCGAGGCTTTGGTGCGCATTGTTACCGCGTTCGAAGCAGGAGGAGGAGAGAGTGGGGGGGGAGGGGGGAGTATTTGGGGAAGGAGTGTGGGGGCAGGGGGCGGTGGGGGGGGGGGCAAAGAGAGAAGAAGCAATCCGCATGCTGTCCTGCAATTAATTCCCCCGCGTTCCTCACTCGACGAGTTTCAAAATCAGTGACTGGTGAAGCTTGAAGATTTCGGTGTGAAGACACAGAGAGCTCAGTCGCCAGCTTTTCTACCGAGCGGAGAGGAAAATAGTTCGGGGGGGAGGGGGGCGAGTGGGGGGATAGCAGAGGGAGGAGGGAGGGGGCAGTGGTGGTGGGGCAGGGGGGGCAAAGGGGTGACAGCTGTTGAGTTGCTGCTGCAGAAAGTGATATGGTTTCAGGACACAGGTAGAACATCTCATTTGTAAAGTGTTGGGGGCTTGTCGGGGCATCTTGTCGGGATCATCTGTTGTTTGGGCAGCTTGACAGCCCCCTGGTCCTCACTGTCGCTCTCGCAGATGTGGACCACCACGCTGGGGGTGGACTCTGTCCCCGCGTGAAGCTCGTACTTCTCACCTAGAGCACGGGGAGAGAGTGGGAGGGAGAGAAACACATCCATGAGTTTGGGGCAAATCACTTGAACCAGAGAGCTTACCTTCCTCCCACCTCCCCCCGCCCCCCCCCCCCCGAAACAACAGCAAGCAAACGACTTGCATTTACATCGTGCCCTTCACATCAGGTCAGGCAATATCTCAATTGCTGCTGAGTTACAGCAGGGGGCGCTGCGGCATGCCGAACACAAGTCTACAGCGGGCTCAAACATCGCCATCAGGACCCGCCTCATCTCGCTGTGTCTTCGGCCGACGGTCGGCCAATTGGTGTCTGATTGGCAGCACCTCTTTGGGGCCAACGTGCTGCATTTCGATACAACCGGGGAAGTTTGGGCGGAGGGTGGATGGACAGGAGGACACCTTCCCGCTCGCCGCTGATAATAACGTGAAAACTCAAGCCGCTTCTAGGGAAATAAACCCAAACCGATCGAAGGTCCCTTCGGTTTAAACCTGAGCTACACCATCGCCTGGTGTAGATTAAGTTCGCCACAAGTCCGCAATAGGAGATCATATCCCATTGGTTTAAAATTAGGATCGTTTTCCCACTGGGGACGTCCTTCCGACGTGAAAGGCGTTATATATAAATGTCATCTTGTTGTTGTTTCGATGCTGACCAGCAGAATAACGGGAATACATCGGGCATCAAAGAATTATACACTCTTAATCTGTACTATATTCCTGGTTGTTTTACAGAGAAACTATTTCCTCTGGCGGGTGGGGGAAATCCAGAACGGGGTGGGGGGACATCATCTTAAAATCAGAGCTAAGCCATTTAGGAGAGAAGTCACCCAAAGGGGAGTTAGTGGGAATCTGGAACTCTCTCCCTCCCCCAAAAGGCTGTGGATTGTGGCTGAATCCACTCAAATTTAAGACTGTGGTGGATAGATGTTTGTTAGGTCAGGATATCAAGGGAAATGGGGCAAAGGCAGGTAATTGGAGTTGACGTACAGATCAGCCATGATCTTATAGAAAGGCGGAACAGGCTCAAGGGGCTGAATGGCCTCCTCCTGGTTCCTACGTTTGTTTCTTTTTCCTCAAATCAGCAATTAACCCACCTGGACCGAGCTTAGCGACCGCACAAAGGAGATCATAGTTAATGCCAGGAGTGGCATCTTCTATCTGGTGCCATCCGACTGGAGGAGAGGACGGAGGGGAGATAAGGAACTGTTTGACAGGCTGCGGAGGGGCGAGGTACGATTTATCACCTTCATCTTGGGTGCCCTGGACCTGAAGGGTGAAAAGAAGACATGACAGAACAGACAGAATAGACTGGGGTTTGGTGGCGACATCCCTTACATTTGGCAGAGGGTAGGACTGTGTTCTTCCAATGCACAACAGTCACCTCACAGACCACTCGGGACCTTTGCCTGAACTCACAGCAGATCCGAGACCCCGAGGCTGAAAACTCAATTGAATTTATTTCGCATTAAATTTACTACTTCCGTCCAGCCCAGGAACCCAGTGCCATGAGCACCGCAAGACTAAACACCTCAACACCAGCATTAAAAAAACACACACCAAACAGATAAGTGAAGCGTTGACGTTAGGAACACAGAAACGGCCTGCGTTCGAAGCGCGGTCAATTCCAGACACGTCGGTGGAAACACCACTTCACTGAGTGAGGGGTAAACGTTTGGAACGTGGCTCCCGTGGGAGGGAGGGAGACAGACAGACAATAAGACGGTGGCAGCAGAAAAGGTTGATTCGTTCAAGAACAAACTAGATCCATTTCTGTTGGGAAATATTATCTTGGGGATACAGTACATAGTGTGGGACACATGACATGCGCAAGCGACTGGTGGAAGGCGAACTGGATGAACCTTGGTCTTCTTTCGACGAGCAAACTCTCATGTTCCTAAATACTATTAGCGTAATTAAAAGCCAGGCTGAAATCCCAATTATAATGCTGCAATAAAACAGTCACAATAAAAATTATATTGAAATGGGACAACTTGGCTCCTCCAGCCTATGCGAGTGCCAACCCCACTAATAAGGCTATACTCTCTAAAGTTCCTTGTACGAGATCCTTGTACAATGCAAGGCTTGGGGACCCCAGAGTGTGTGCCAGCAGTTACCCCAACACACACTCTGGGCTGGGAACCAACCCCCCACCTTCCACAAGCCTTGGCTCTCACCAACCTGCGCCTAATACCTTCTGGAATTAGGTAAGCAGGGTGCGTCCCTCCAGAGAGAGAGGGGGAGAGAGAGAGAGAGCGCGCATTCCATTCCAACAACCTATCTCTGGGATTTCCGTGTGTAGACGGGAGGCCTGGAATTCTCAGTTGGGTTTGGAGACTCTTAAGCAACAGCAATGGGTCTCTACGTGTGTCAGACACCCGCCCGGCTGACCAAAAAACCCCACAATACCTACACCCACACACCCACCGATCCACACACCCACCCGTACACACACCCGCCCACACACAATACCTGTGCAAAGTATAGCTTGAGTTTGGAGCCGCTGAAGTCGGATTCGTGTAGTTCTATCCTTGCCCTCGTGGCTGCTTCGGGATTGCTGAAATTTATCCGGATTCTCCGAAAACTACGGAATAACTGGAACGTGGCTTGATTGTCGTAAACCCGGAAAAGAGCCTCGAATCTGTCCTGTTTATATAAGAGAGAAGAAGACAATCTTAATCAAATTTACATTTTGACGTTATAAAAAAGGAAGGGGAAAGGTGGGGAGGGTGGGGGGGGGGGGTGGGGGGGGTGTGTGGGAGGAGAAGAAGACAGATTTACACCTTGATACAGTAGGTAAACATGGCAACCCACTTAAGTGTAATCAGTAAATCCAGATTAGCAATCACACGCAGGGCTGTTGCTTGGATGAGATGAGACGATGACACACAACTGCGTCTCTGAGCGCTGTGTGAAGTCACTGTTCGGGGTGAAGGTGACGCCAGCCTTGTGCCAGACGAACATCGGCAAACACTGAGAATCCTGATCAGGCTTCCCCGGTGAAGAGCTTCAATTCGACGAATCAAACGAATGAATTAAAACGCTATGTTCCCGACTGATAATATTAATAATAACCCTCATCTTCCGTACAGCACCTCATCATGTCTTCGAGAAGTCTCAAAGCGCTTCACAGGATACACTGTAAAGTGGAGTGACTGTGTGTTTTGGAGGGGTGGGGGGTCAGATGGTTCAGACCAGGCTCGGAGGTCGACTTGACATTGCTTCTTCCTCCAAACCTTCAGCCTACTGTCCATGTGGCAAGAGGGTGTTGGACTGGTATCCACTATTGCTTAAGCATTGGTCCAAAACCCTCAAGGTTAATGGTAATCCTGTTTGCCGCTTGACTTCTGCTCCCAGCAGGAACCGGTCACGCAATGCAAGTTGTCCTTCCCATCACCTTGATAAACAGCTACCGGTCTTAAGCAGCAGATTTTCCCCCCCACCCCCCACCACCACTGCCACTTGGAAACGAGAAGGTCCATCATTTCAACGAGCGCGATTGGCTGCCGTCTTTCGCCCACAAAGTATACAGTCAATTTGCTTTACAGTATATTCCCGCTTAGCGCTTTGAGACATCTCGAAGACAATATGATGAGGCGCTGTATCAAATCAGATGCAAGGGTTATTATTATCATCATAGGCAGAAACGGCCAAATGTGAGCTACGCACTGTGAAAGAGAGCGGCAGGTTTAGAGAGAGAGCCAATGAAGCCGATCGATGAAACGACTGCCTTTATACTGCAGCTCCAAGGTTGCCAGCTTTTCCCATCTCCGAACAAGAGGAGCGAGTGCTGTGACGGGCTGGGGCAGGAGTTTGCCGGCTGTTTGCTCCAGCAGCACACTCAGTGATATTGATAGCTCTACAATGCGCTTTCTCTAAGGCCGCGCAGGGCTCCTCGTGTTTAAGCAATTAGCGGCCTGTCGAAGGCAGCAATTATACACTGAGACTCTTAATGCTGCATTTACAATCCCCGCGCCCTGCTGACTGCAGATCTGCCGTCGCTGATCGAGTGATTGGCTCACAAACAACAACAACAACAACTACTTACCTTTCATGGATTTATAGAATTATACAGCACAGAGTGAGGCCATTCGGCCCATCGGGCCCGGGCTTTGAAAGAGCCGCCCAGATTAATCCCGCTGCCCCGCTCTCTCCCCATAGCCTTGCAAATTTGTCCTCCCCAAACGTCTAGCCAATTTTTATCGCAGAAACAGGAGGAGGCCATTCAGCCCCTCGAGCCTGTTCCGCCATCCTGTAAGGTCATGGCTGATCTGTACCTCGACTCCAATTACCAGTCCTTGCCCCGTAAGCGCCTTTCACGTCGGGAGGACGTCCCAAGTCAGGGATTTGGACCCAAGCTGGGGGTTGGGTTCGGGAAGGTTGGAGGGCAGGGAGGGTGGGGATAGGAGAGTGACTGAAGACACGGTCGACAAGGAGGGTCTTGAGACAGGCCTTGAAGGAGGCGAGGTAGGGGGTGCGAGGTGAAGGGACTGTGGGATACAGTTCAAAGATTATTATTATTATTATTATTACAAATGTAACTCATTGTTGATGATCGAATAGAACGGCCTGTGGAGTGGTTCACAAAATCAAAGCATTTGAGAAACTAATCGCACAATGATTTACAGCAAAAGGTAAAACGTTTCCTGAAGCACAAAGAGACTTCTTGTTATGATTAGTATCAACGTTTGCCTCGAGGAAGGAAAAGTTTCCATGTGGACCTCTTAAAACCTTTTGTTTTCCTATTGCGACAGAATGCGCTACTCGTTCGACTCATTTTAGTAAATAATCTGGTCAAGCAATCGCATTTGTAACATTCAGTATAAAAACATTCACTCTTACGCAGAAAAATTTCACAAATATTATTTGAGTAAATCCAAATAAATAAGCCTGCGTTATAAACTGTCTCCAAACTAACAGTCCACTTAATAATAATAATAATAACAGTCCTCGCATTTGATACAGCGCCTTATCACGTCTTCGAGACGTCTCAAAGCGCTTCACAGGAAATACTGTAAAGTGAATTGACTGTACACAAGTGTATTATTTGAATCAACGACCATGCAAAAAAAACAACCCAGATATATTCCCCTTATCAACACAGCACACAAGGATGCTGCAGACATGGAATGCTCACGTGAATACGTCAACCACATCGAGAAGGTTCGAGACGACAAGGTGGGCTTTCATTTCAAGCCCGTAAATACACAGTCACAACATGTCAAAGCAAAGATGCCGTTGTCTCAAATTCGACTATCATTCTTGTTATTTCGTTGGGATTTTTGGGGGGGATATCGTTGAGAAAAATTGTTATAAAGTTGGCCAATAAACTGGGGCTGAATTTTTGATCAGCCAATTCAACCCCCGAATTTCCCCTGAAATTCTGGACGTGATGATGTTACTCCTTCATCAACAACACCAACTCATTGCGCCCTTCGCGTCAGGAGGACGTCCCAAGGTGCTGGACAGTCAAGGATTTGGACCCGAGCTGGGGGTCTGGGAACAGGAGGGGTGGAGGGCAGGGAGGGTGGGGGTAGGAGGGTGGCCGAAGAGGAGAGTCTTGAGACGTGTCTTGAAGGAGGCGAGGGAGGTGGGCGGGGGGGTGGGGGTGGGGTGGGAGGGGAAGGGACTGTGGGATGGAGTTCCAATTGGCTCTGGACACTCCCCATTACGAGCCTGAATGTGAGGTTTTTAACTGCAGGATGGCATTGGGATATGTCGTCGAATTGCAAAGTGTACATTAAACCGCGTGGAAACACGGCAGGATAAATAAAGATAAATAAATAACGGACAACAAGTGCCCGATCTGATCGCAGATACTGTTACAGGGAGAAGGCGGGGAAGGGGAGGTGGTTCCTGGTATTCCAAGCAGAAAGTGATCTATAACACTGGCTTGCCTTCCCCGTCAGAGAATCATAGAATATTACAGCACAGAAGGAGGGCAATCGGCCCATCATCAACAACAACATCGACAACTTGCACTTATTTAGCCCACTTCGCGCAGGGCAGTGTCTCAGAGCGCTTAAAATCGTGCCTGTCTTTAGAAGAGCTACCCAATGAGTCCCCCTCCCCTGCCCTTTCCCCCCTGTCACTCACAACGATGTGGTTTCATTGTGAGCGTCTCGCCCGCTCTGTGTTAGACACCAGACAATTACATAATGCACAAGGTCTCCAGGTTCAGCTGCGTACAACAGCTGCTGTGTTTAGCACCTCATCATTGCACCTCTCCCGCCGAGCCACAGAAATCTAATATCAATCACACACCGGCTCCTCGGATCCAAATTCCCTGACAAAGCTGAGCAGACATCTCCAATTAGGACTACTGTAGCGTAGTGGTTAGAGCGCAAAGCCATAAGCAAGTTTCCTTACTCTGGTTACCCAGCAGTAAGTAGGAACCCGGTTGTTAGTTGATTGGCGGATTGCTTTCTGGGGGTAATAATCCCTCAAAAAATATGGTCACTCAATCCGCGACTGTTTGTGGGGACGCTGTTGTGCGCAATTGGCTGCTGCGTTTCGCTCACAAAATACACAGTCACTACGCTTTACAGTGTATTCTGTGAAGCGCTTTGAGACGTCTCGCTGACGTGATGAGGCGCTGTATCAAATGCGAGGATTATTATTATTATGATGATGATGATGATGATTAGCAATCACATGATGAATTTGTTTAAATGCTGCTATTGGGACACAGGAGAAGGAGAAGGCCACTGTGCCCATCAAACCTGCTCTACCAGTTTTATTAGATTTGGGCAGATCTTTTAATTCCAATGCCCAGCCCTTTAATACCAGGACTAGTCTTTTTTTAATTAAATTTAAAATAAAGCACACCCAAACTCTGTGCAAAACACACAGTGGATTAAATTGCTTTCGGAATACTTCCAGCACTGCCCAGCTAATGCGTGTGTGTGTGTGCAATCACAATAATAATCCTTGCATTTGATGTAGCACCTTATGACGTCTTTGAGACATCTCAAACAGGATCACAGGATACACAGTAAAGTGAATGGACTGTGTGTTTTGTGGGCCAAACGCATCCACAAGTGTCACAAATCAATATTTCGCCAGCGGCTATTTTTCCCGGATGTTGATTCCGTGCGGTGAGCGAGAATTCTCCCAAATTTGTAAACAGGGAGATGTAGAATTCTGGGCCGGACGTAGCCGTTGGCGAGGTCATGTTGGAAACTGGGACGTTGGTATTGGCGCGGGGGAAACAGATAGCGTAGGAGCAAAACAGCGCAGTATTTATTACGTGTTCACTGAACATTGCAATCAATCACTGACAGCAGTCTGCTTTGCTCCCGAACATGTAATATCACTAAATACAAACAGTGCAGTGGAAAGAACTGCAATAACAATAACCCCTTCAACCTTCCCGCACGGCACAAGTTTGTGCCTTGGTTGGTGAAAAGATAACTAGGATTTTCAGGCGTGAAGGGCGCTATGTAAATGTAAGTTATTATTGGCGCCGACAAAATCTGGAGGGGAATTAATTTGATCCCGATATGGTTTATATAATTTTGTGATCTCGGGGAGAGAGAGAGAGAGAGATACTACTTCAGTGAGCGAGTAGTAAATGTATGGAACAGGCTCCCCAGGGAGACAGATGGTGGAAGCAGAAAGTGTCAATTCTTTCAAGAACAAATTAGATAAATTTGTTAGGAAATAACATGTCGGGATACAGTATATAGTTTGGGATGTGACACGTGCCAAAGACTGCCAGGAAGGTGGAAGGTGGACTGGGTGGACCTCGGACTTCTTTCGCCAGCAAATTCTCATGTTGTTAAGCTGGAGAACTGAAGGCTTCTTCCATGTTGAGCACCCAATCTGATCGCCCCATGGATCCCCAGGCCAGACGTAGGATTGGGAAGATTGCAGTGTAAATAAGCCACCAGCGGTGGCCGGGCTTTCAGCTACTAAGCCCCAAGACTCTGGAACTCTCTCCCTCAACCCCTCCGCCTTGCCCCCACCCTCCCCACCTTCAAATCTGAAGACCATCCTCTTATCTTGCTTACAGTCACCTCTTGTTGCAAAACCCATTCCGCTCCGAACAACGCGCCTGGACCCCCACCTGACGAGAGCCTTCCTGACTGTAGGGGTCGTGACTTTTCCCCGTTCCGCACCATCTATTTCCCCGTCGTCCCTCGGGGAGTCGGGGAGCTCAGGGCTGGAGCCTCCATTATGTCCACGGAGCCAAAGCACAGCTGTGCCATTGCCATTGGCTCGACTCACTCACTTTGTGCAACACCTTCACACACGGGCAGCAGAGAGGGACGGGGCTTTGAGCCCCGCAAAATACACAGTCACTACACTTTACAGTGTATCCTGTGAAGCGCTTTGAGACGTCTCGAAGATGTGATGAGGCGCTGCATCAAATGCAAGGATTATTATTACATTATTATTATTATTATTACTTTCAGGTCTACGTTCAGTGTTCACAGAATGTAAAAGTGAAATGACAAGACTGCAAAGTCTCTGGATAGCACCCAATTCTCTGAACGCTCTTCTATTTAAAAACACACAAGCACCTTATTTCTCTCTCTCTCTCTCTCTCTCTCTCTCGGGTTAGCTAACTTGTATTGTGTCTGGGACAAATAACATTCAACGACAACAACAAATTACATTGTAAAGAACAACAGAATAACATACAGTACAGGCAGCCCCAGATATTCCTCAGGGCTGTATATATATATATAGATAGATAGATAGATAGATAGATAGATAGATAGATAGATAGATAGATAGATAGATAGATAGATAGATAGATAGATAGATAGATAGATAGATAGATAGATAGATAGATAGATAGATAGATATAAAAAACCTAGCCTGGAAGAGGTGAGCAAGAGAGGGGGAAAGAGAGAAAGAAAGAGAGAGATACTGAATACATTTATTTCAACCTTTAATCCTCCTCCTTTCCACTCTTTGCGGAAGAGAACTGAAGTATCAGCACTTAAACCACAAATCACATGGCTGCCCACCAGCCCCAGTGAAAATGTTTTGTGCAGCATCTGAAATTCTAACTGTGAGCCCAGTGAGAGACGCCAATCGATAATCAATAGCGACACAGCACAGAACGAGACGGATGTACAGTACTTGCCGTGGCGGTGGGGGGGTGCGGGAGGAAGGGGGAGGGGGTTGAGGGCAGGAGAGAGAGGGAGAGGGGAGCAAAGAGAAAACAATAAAATGCTGCTTTTACAATATAATCCTCACGCTTAGATTCCTGGCATTTGATACAGCGCCTTATCGGGTCGTTGAGACGTCTCAAAGTGCTTCACAGGATACACTGTAAAGTGGATTATTTATTGACTGTGTGTTATTTGGGCCAAAAGCACATTTTTTCAGGCGAGCGTGTAAAAAAATTGAAATGATCATTTGACGGGAAAGCTGAATGTGGATTAGGTATTACATAATAAATCCTTATAGGAAAGTCAGGTTTATAGTGTAAAGTCATCACGAGAAACGGCGCATTAGCCTCAAACGCACATAAATCTAAGTGATCGATTGTTTAGTGTCTTCTAAAATAATCACCAATGTCTCAGCAAAGCAGATTTGTGTGTGTGTGTATCTGTGTGCGCGGATCTGTGTGCGCGTGTGTGTGTGTGTGATTGTGTGTCTGTCTGTGAGTGTGTGTCTGTGTGTGTGTGCGCTTGTGTGTGTGGTGTTTGCCTGTGTGTGTGTCTGTGTGTGTATGTGTGTGTGCCTGTGTGTGTCGTCTGTGTGTGTGTGTGTGTGTGTGTGTGTCTGTGTGTGTCTGTGTGTGTGTCTGTGTGTGTGTGTGTCTGTGTGCCTGTGTGTGTGTCTGTGTATGTGTGTGTGTCTGTGTGTGTGTGTCTGTGTATGTGTGTGTGTCTGTGTGTGTGTGTCTGTGTGTGTGGTGTCTGTGTCAAATGGCAGCATTTACAAGAGCATTTTGTGATTCAAGCGCAGTTTTCAAATGGGGCTGAGCTCTGGTTAGTCACTGACCTTCTGCTTTTTCGGATGATTATTGCAGGGCTAAGGAAGGAAACATTCTGAATTCCTCAACGCTTTTTCTCCCCCCCCCGCCCCTCCCTCTTCGCGTTTAACATTTTTAAAAAGTAAAGGCTCGGATCACTCGCACGCATTCTTTTTTTTCCTTTTTTTTCTCCACGCGACCGTCGCACTGGGGGGTTAGCAAACGGTTAACCTGCACCAGATACGGTGCCGGGGCTGACTGAACAACCTGAACAGCTCGGAGCAGGGCTGGACAGCTCGGAGCAGGACTGGACAGCTCGGAGCAGGACTGGACAGCTCGGAGCAGGACTGGACAGCTCGGAGCAGGACTGGACAGCTCGGAGCAGGACTGGACAGCTCGGAGCAGGACTGGACAGCTCGGAGCAGGACTGGACAGCTCGGAGCAGGACTGGACAGCTCGGAGCAGGACTGGTCAGCTCGGAGCAGGACTGGTCAGCTCGGAGCAGGACTGGACAGCGAGGACAACCGAAAGTCGGTAACTCTACCTGAATCTCTGGGTTTGTGAAGATATCCTCGGTGACTTCACACGCCACTAACACGATCAGTTCCCACTCCATCTTTCGTGTCGGCATTCTTCAACGCGCCCTGTCTCCCCTTCGCATCCCTCTTGGCTATTTGTTGCGATTATTATTATTGTTGTTGTTGTTATTATTATACTCTCAGCAGCGACGCAGTGCAAAACCCAACACCGACAAGGCACTCGACCACCGGTGAAGCTTGGCCAACGCTTGGGACCATTATTGGCGACTTGGGCCCCCCCCCCCTCCACCACCAAAACCCCCCCCCACCAAAAAATGGGAAGAGACAGAGAGAGACAGAGAGAGAGAGAGCGAGAGATACACTCACTCACTCCTCCTTTGCAATCAGCTGTTCGTAATGGCTGTGTGAACAGCGCTCTCTCTCTCTCTGCGTTGCTCTCTCCCTCTCTCTCTCTGCGTTGCTCTCTCTCTCTCTTGCTCTCTCTCTCTCTCTCTCTGCGTTGCTCTCTCTCTCTCTCTCGCTCTCTCTCTCGATTTCTCTCTCTCCTCTATTCAGCACCGAGCAAAGCTTCCAGCCCAGCTCGTGACATCACCGACTGCAGCACACTCCCCGACCGTGCTCTAATGACTGTGTTTCTCAATAGAAAACCACGTAAACAGTACCCAGGCCTCGTTTCCAAACGCAGAAGAAAGATTCTAACAGCAAATCCCCCCCCTTCCCCTTTCCCCACTCCCCCACCAAAAAAAATACAAGAGCATTTTGCAGCAAATGCGATCGCCTTAACCCATTCTTTGCAACTGAGCGATGATTGTTCATTGAACGACAGACTGCAGCTTCTCTGTTCCTACTGAAGCAGTTTGAGGGGATGATGCCCTTATTGTGCAGTCAAGGTCATTTTTTGTCTCCTTTTTAATTAATTTCCCCTTCCTTCCCTCCCTCCCTCCCTCCCTCCCCCCCCCCCCCCCCACCACCACCACCAAACTCAAGCGAGTTATGTCAGGTCTGCTCTCTCCTCTCTCTCCCACCCACCAAGATTTTCTCCACACAGCAGTCTCCCCCCCCACACCCCCTCCGCCAACAAGCGCAAAAAAAAAATTACTCGAAAGCAACGTCGGTGAAAATTCTAACCCCCCCCCACCCCCGAAAAATTTGGTTTCTCAATCTGCGACTGTTTGCTGTGCGCAATTGGCTGCCCCGTTTGGCCGGAAAATACACAGTCAGTTCACTTTACAGTGTATTCTGTGAAGCGCTTTGAGACGTCTCGAAGACGTGATGAGGCGCTGTATCAAAAGGAAGGATTATTACTATTATAAAATGAAAATCCACACACAACCGGGCTCTTTGGGAATAAATGTGTGTGCACAAGGAGGGCCTTTGAGTTCAAGAACAACACATGACATTTACATGGCCCCTTTCACGTCAGGAGGACGTCCCAAGGCGCTGGGCTGGACAGTCAGGGATTTGAACCCGAGCTGGGGGTTGGGAGGGGTGGAGGGCGGGGAGGGTGGGGGTAGGAGAGTGACCGAAGGCGTGGTCGAAGAGGAGAGTCTTGAGGCAGGCTTGAAGCAGGCGAGGGAGGTAGTGAGGGGAAGGGACTGTGCGATGGAGATCCATTTTAAAGAGGAGTTTGTCTCCGAAGTCGCATCGGACTCGTTTTTTCCCGAAGACCAAAAATAACTGCATCCGCGCGAGGCGTTGCTGGAAATAAATATGCCAAGATCAGCATTTTGAATCTACTTCAGTCAGGATTCAATACCACACGCAGATTTTAGCTGCAGAATTTTCAGGCAAACTCTCTCTTTATTAACAATCCTTGCATGTGGCGCAGCACATTTCCCATTGGGAGGACATCCCAAAGCACTTAGGGTTTACTATGAAGTGGAGTGACTGTATATCTGTGGTGCAGCGTAGCAACCCAATTGCGCACAGCCATGTCCCGCAAGCAGCCATGAAATGAATGGTCCAATTTTCTTGCATTTGGCAGATTCTTGACCAAGAAACCGAGAGAAACTCCCCTGTCTTTGCGAATCGTGCCGGGGGGATCTTTAAATTCCACCACGAGAGGCAAAAGGGACTGTTCGGAACTGGAATTGAAAAACTTCTGGACTCCCAACGGACGGGCATCAAGTCAGCATTTCTCAACTCGTCCTGTTTCTCGCAGCAAACGGAGTTCGCTGGCTCCCCTGTCTCCCGGGATAAATAAGGCCTCGGTTTAATCGTGTATGTTGCTGTAGTGCCACAACAGTGAGCCCAGCAGGCACCGTGGCAGCACATTAATCACAAGATCCAATTAAATGATAACACCGTGCGTGTCGGTTTGAGATAACAAGAAATTAGAATGCGCGCAATAGGAGAGTTCAGTGGAGTGCTGAACAAGCTCTCCACAATAATACACAGACGCGGGAAGAATACGCAAACCCATCATTCCGACTGACACAGCTAGGTGTTTAAATCCCCTTTTTCTCTCTTGTTTAGGATCCAACGAGCAAATGCCACAACCTCGATTTTCCTTTCTGATCTTCTGAAATTGTCAAGCACTCGCTCTGCCGGTGTCGGGCGCTCTGGGACGCTATCCTGCGTGAGGTGAGGGGCGCGGCGTAAATGCAAGCTGTTGAAATTGGTTTAAACACAGTTAACCTGATCATTAGTTAGCAAATAACTCAGCTATGAAGAAGGTGGTGCAGATCATTCTCATTCCACTGCTGTAACTCAACCTCACCAACTCCCACCGTCAACTCTCGATCAAAGAACATGTCCGAAATGTGTTCAAAACTAGGTACCGTCCTGTGTAAGCGATAAGGAACCCAAGCCCGCCTTCAGAACACGGTCACTACAGTTTATGGGACAATCTGGTGAAGCACTCCGAGACAACGAGAATAAAGCATTATTTAGAGGATTATTCAGCGATACATTCTCAGCTAAGTATGACTTTACAAAGCCAGTCATCTGGCATCAGTGGGATACAGAATTAGTTGGATCTCCAAAGACTGCTCAGTCTTGTTGGATATGGGTTATTAGAACCAACAAAACCATTGTCATGGTTCCTCTGAATGTACAGCCCCTGGACTCTCTTGTTTCTTGTTATCCGCAATGTTGACCTTGGATCCCTCACCTGGGTTCCTGAATATAAATGACACTTACTCGTTGCGTGATCAGTAAAACCACCGGTAAATTCACCACAATCCTGATATTGGGTTAGATGGGCGATCAAAGGGCTAAATGCAACAACAAGAACAACAACAAGATTACATTTGTACAGCGCCCGTCCCAAGGCGCTGGACGGGGGAGGAGGGAGGGGGTGGGGAAGAAATACGCCCCCAAACCAACGACTCTCTTAAACGGCTCCGAAAATAGGAGTCAATGGGCAGGAGCAGAACAAGAAGAAAGCAGGTGCTGCAAAAAACAACAACAACCACCCACAAGCGTCAGGTCAAGAAAGGAATAAATCTGGAATAATGGGATGGGCCGAAGCCGCAGATTGAAATGAGCGACGTGGGCACTGGCTGGCTGTGCACTGGTACAGTCTACGGTGGAAATGGCTGCCAACTAAACCCAGGTAGTGGGCCATATGTACCTTGGAGCGTCTGTCCCCGGCCATCTGTCTTACACACTGTGAAGCTTTCCTGTAGCTTTGGGATCAATGCACCAAGATGCAGTGTTGTGTTACAGTATGACGGACTGACTGAGTGAGTGACTATGTGACTGACTGAGTGAGTGACTGTGTGACTGAGTGACTGACTGAGTAACTGACTGACTGTGTGATTGAGTGACTGACTGACTGAGTGACTGACTGGCGAACAGTGGTGTCTGCAATTACTGAGGCACGACAGCGCGCAGCAATTCACAGCACGCAAACCTGCACAACCCCCAACAAAAAAGACCCAGTCACTTGCACTTTACAGTGTATCCTGTGAAGCCCTTCGAGACGTCTTGAAGATGTGATAAGGTGTTGTATCGTCAACAACAACTTGCATTTACCCACGTCCTTCACTTGGGGCAGCGCCCTGGAGCGCCGTGGGGGGGCGGGGGGGTGGGGGAGGAAAGGGAGGTGGGAAAGGTTACTGTAAGCGCAATCAAAAAGGAAAGTCTGTAGGTGGGATTTGAAAGTGGGGCAGGAGGGAGGGAGGGATAAGGAGGAGGGATTGAGGGAGATGCCAGGAATATTATTATTATTATGACAACCAATTCAGAAATCAGACCGGGGAAGAGGTTGAAAGATCTCTTCGAGATTCCGCGCTATTGACTAGACACCGTTTACAGGTTGTCAAAGTGGGAGCAATATCAGTATCTGTAAACTGCAATTTCCACTTCAAGAGGGAGAAAGCAGTCAGGACTGGAAATCGTCGTGTGTTTATTGAGGTTATTGCCGAGGTGAATCAAGAGCGAAATGGAAGGCAGTTTGCCCCACCAGCCACTGCGTTGCTATATTTAGATATAATGCGTTAGGGCTGGTCACAGAAACCATCCCTGCTGCTTTGGCTCACTACTGTGAGCAAGTGAAGACTTGTCCTGGTTCTAGAAAAATCTACAGGAGACCCAGTCTGCAAATGCATAATAATAATAATCATAATAATAATAATCCTTGTATTTGATATTCACCTACCAAATATACAGTCAAATCACTTTACAGCGTATCCTGTGAAGCGCTTTGAGACGTCTCGAAGACGTGATAATGCGAAGGTTATTATTATTGCAGCGCCTTCTCACGTCTTTGAGACGTCTCAAAGCGCTTTGTTACATGAATACCGTTACGTGCGTTGAACTGTATACTTTATGGGCGAAACGCAGCAGCCGATTGCGCACAGCAGCGTCCCCACAAACAGTCGTGGATTGAGTGACTGAATTATTATTATTATTATTATTACTATTACATCCTTCCACTCGAAAGATAATTTGCTTGCCACGAAGGATTTGCTTTCCGTCTACTTTTTGTCGAGCACCACAGTACGGTCCTTGGCCTCTCTCACCCAATTGGCTGAATATAAAATGACTTATTTATTCTGTGGAATCGAGTGCTGACAGAAGATCCTTTCTTCATTGCTACCTTGGATTGAGCAAACAATGGCAGTGACAGAGGCTCTGTACTGCGTGGCAGGCAGAATAGCACGTCGTTTTTAAGACTGAATGTGAATCACGACGGATTCGTGCTCTAGACACAATTCGGAGTTAGTTACGAGGGTTAAGCGTCGCGGCAAAAAAACACAATACAAGATTCAAGCTTGTTCAACGCTCCTCTGAACCCTCACTTTGTACCCCCGCCCCACAAAGCCACTTGCGATGGCCCCATATCTTTATTAGATGACCATTCACACAACCACCGAGGCATATCTACAAGATGACCAAAAGTGGGGGGTTTCAGGGGAAACATTTGGTCGCTCGATCCACCGACTCTTTGTGGGGACGCTGCTGTGCGCAGTTGGCTGCCAGCTTTTCTCCCACGAAATAGACAGTCGATCCACTTTACAGTGTGTCCCGCGAAGCCCTGCGAGACGGCTCGAAGACGCGACGAGGCGCCGCATTCAAATGCAAGAACGCTGCATGTAGATCAAGTGAAACAAAAAAAAGATAAGGCATTTGCGAGCAATCCGGTTGGGGTCGTGCCGTTCTCGAGGCTCAAGCTCAAGGCCTCGGTAGTCACGGGGTTAAATAAACGTGTATCAGAGGAGAGAGTAAGTCACACAGGCCTGCAGTGCAGAGAAACGGACCAATTGAAATTCCCTTCAACGCTCCACACACACACACACAGGTTCCCGTCTGTGTCTGTGTGTGTGTTTTTTTTGCTTCAGGTTCCCTTTAAATAGGTATATATTTTTAGAACGCAGAGCGATCAATTAGCCTCTGTTTACTTCCCGTTTCAGAGGCCTCTGATTACCCCCTCTTAGAGCCGGAGGTCGGCAAGTCCAGATTTGACCGGGCGATTAATACTGAGGTGAGGTTTGCAAACGCTGTGCTGTGGTGACATTCAGCCGTGACTCTCTCTTCTCTGTGTCGGCGCTCCTGCTCTCCATCAGCAAGCTTCCCAGCTCGCGAGAAAACAAGTGTTAAAATAGGTCACTCATGCCCGTGCTAATCCAACAGCGAGAGGAGAGGGAGAGGGAAAGAGAGAGAGAGAAGGGGGGGGGGAATATATCCTGATTCATTTAAATAATAAACAACAATAATCCTTGCATTTGATGTAGCGCCTTATCATATCTTCGCGACGTCTCAAAGCGCTTCACAGAATGAGCTGTGAAGTGAATTGAGCGCTGGAGATTTCCAGGATATTCTTGTTCATGGGGAGGGGAGGGAGGGAGTGGGGGGGGGGGTGCAAGACACAAGCAAAAGCATAAAGAAATACACTGCTGCATTCACTCTCCCCTGAAAGTGAAACCCTCTCCGTGTGCGATTAACAGGGCTTGAGTCCGCTCTGTTTAAATGGTTATTTCAAGTGGTCATTTTTTTTCGGGGGGGGGGGGGAATGTGTGGGTGATTAAGAATATCTCAGTCTGGTTTGGATACTCTTAAGCATCTAAGCGCTCAAGGAGGCTGTCCAGGGTGAAGGGCGACATATAAATGCAAGTTGTTGTTGTTGTTGTTGTTATTGAGCAGCGGCATCGACGATAATGAGTTCTAAGTCTCGACGTGGGGCTCAAATTCACAACCGTCTGACTCAGAGGCGAGGGTCCAGGCCGACAGCTGGTGTTACACCCAACGGGACTTGGAAACAAAAAATTCTTAAGGAGCAGAAATGAGATACGAAGTCAGGAATCCAATCCCGAAATGCGCTTTCAACTGCAGGTAAAGGGTTCATTAGGGTTTTCGACAGAAGGCGCTGCAACAACGCGCTTCGAACGGTGACTTACAGTCAGTCCTGTCTTGACGTAATCGGTACTTTGGTCAAACACAACAGCTTCACGGTTCACTCTACATATTCAGACTAACGGGAAAGCTCCCGCCCACCGCGCCCTGAACTGAGACGTTCCCTGCGGGGAAAGGGCACAACAGCAACTTGTGTTTACACAGCGCCCCTCACACAGGGCAGCGTCCCAGAGCATGACGCTGAGCAGGGGGCAAGGGGGGAGGTGACCGTAGGCACTGGTCGAAGAGGAACGTCTATCAGGTGCGACCTGAAGATTGTGAAGGAGGGGGCGAGGTGGAGGGAGAGGGAGGGCATAGACGGAGAGAGTTCATTTACCTGCAAGTGCTTTCTCACTCAGGGGAGAACTGAGTTCACTACGAGTTCTTGCGCAGTCACCAGTCAGACAACAGCAACTAAAGGAACAAATTACTCCGCGTCTTTCTTCCCTCTCTCTCTCTCTCTCTCTCTCGGACATGGTTTCCGCCTTCAGATTATTTTCAAGCAAGTTCAGTTCTAATTGTTTCCATTTGTTTTCCCTTTCCCTCGATTTCCGAGTTCCTTTGATTAAAGTGCAGCAAATGTGCTTTCAGAATCCAAGGTCACTGCGACAGTCTCCAGCTAATCACAGAATTGTACAGCGCAGAAGGAGGCCATTCGGCCCATTGTGCCTGTGCCGGCTCTTTGAAAGGAGCTTTTCCGAATCAAATCCCACTCCCCCGCGCTCTCCCCACAGCCCTGAAAAACTTGTCCTCCCCAAGCTGACTCACAAACAGTACACAGAAAGGCAACTGTAAGTAAGGATGAACATTTCCAGCTTTGCGAAGCCAAGAAAACAAAGTTGTGTTCCTTTGCTAACGAGAGCGTGGATTTATGTATCCGCCCAACCCGGGCGGGTGTCCGACACACGCGGAAACCCATCGCCCTTGCTTCAGAGTCTCCAAACCCAACTGAGAACTCCAGGCCTCCAGTCTACACACGGAAATCCCAGAGAGAGAGATTGTTGTGACGGAATGGAATGCGCTCTCTCTCTCTCTCTCTCTCTCGCTCTCTCTCTCTCCCTGGAGAGACTCATCCTGCTCACCCAATTCCGGAAAATTGCACGAGGATCAGAGTTTAATTAAAATGTCTACGGAAAGCTGTCGCTTTGCTGCACACCACTAAAGGTCGTCTCGTTTCGAAAGCTCGCCTGAGCCGTCATCAAGGCTCGACTCTAATCCCCAATTGGAATCCAGATTCAGTCGTAAACGATCAAAAGGTTGACCCGCTTTGAGGTTTCGTTAAGCGCTTGTTCTGTGTTGTGAACAAGGTTACAAGCAGGAGCGAATGTTTTCCTGAACTGTAACCAAATGATCCTCAATATCCTGACGTGCTACAAATGGTCGCTTGTACGTGTCGACCTGGATACGCTTTAACGCCGTTTAACAATATTGTTAATAACAATCATCATCCTTACATTTGACGCAGCGACTTATCAAGTCGTCGAGACGTCTCAAAGCCCTCCGCAGAACATACCGTAAAGTGGATTGACTGTATATTTCGTGGGCGAAACGCGGCAGCCAATTGCGCTCAGCAGCGTCCCCCACAAACAGCCGTGGATTGAGTGAACAAAATCATTATTTTATTTAGGTATTTATTTCGCCCACAAATATACAGTCAATTCACGTTACAGTCTCTTTTGTGAAGCGCTTTGAGAGGTCGAGAAGACGTGAAAAAGCGCTATATCAGATGCAAGGATTATTATTAAGTAGAGTATAAAGAAACATTAGCCCCTGCGTATCGATAGTTGGTTTGAAATCATGTAAAAACTCAAGTCAACAACAAAAATGGGAAATGGAACACACAGAAGAGAAGGATAAGACTACGCCAAACACTGCACTATTTCTGTAGAATTAAGACTGTGTTTCACTAAGTTTAATTGCATAAGTATACTGTCTAACTGTTGGAACACACACACACTGCGTTTGCCACGGCCCATTTCATTTGGCTCGGTCTTATTCTTGGAAGTTGTCGCACAAAATTAGAACGGGCAGCGAAAAAAAGAGAATAAAATCTAACCTGTCCCCAGAACTGAACAGAGAGAGGCAATCCTTCACGTTTACGCGAAACATTCAAAAGAAATGTTTATACAGCACGCAATATTTTTAGCCCAGAGTTTATTTCCGATCGAGTTGGCTCCATCTCCGCGCAGTCAAAGCGCCAATTTATCTCAAGATGACTGGAACGTGCACAAGATGGAACAAGTAGAACTGACAACAACAACAACAACAACCACAACAGCGCCATTCACATAGAACATCCCGAAAAGCTTTACAGAGACAGAATGGGATTGAAGTAGGTTTGATGGCTCTCGGCTGTTGCAGGAATGTGGGTGACATGAAGCAGGTCAGAGTTAGTGGAGTGGAACATGCAGGACAGTAATAAATCGTGAAGGTACAATGGGGCGAGGCTATGAAAGGCCCTCAAGGGTAAGGACAAGAATTTCAAACTTGATATGCTAGGAAATACGGAGCCAACGGTGCCTGGTGAGGATGGGTTACGGGGTCTTGTGTGGGAGAACAAAAAAGGCTGCAGAACTGTGGGCGATCTGGAGGTTGTGCCGAGTAAATAATAGTAATCCTCGCATTTGACACAGCCCCTTATCACGTCTTGGCGACGTCTCAAAGAGATTCACAGAATATACTATAAAGTGAATCGATTGTGTGTTCTGTGGGCGAAACGCCGCAGCCAATTGCGCACAGCAGCGTCCCCGCACACAGAATAAAATGCGGATTTTTTAAAAAAATAAAAGAATAAAGATTGAAAAGACTAGTGAACAGAGCTTCAGAGAATCTCTGGAGGCTGGAGGTGAAGGCATGGATGACTGTTTCAGGTGTATGGGGGGGGGGATGAGGTAATGGCAGGTAATATTGTTATCCATGCTTGCTTTATGGAACAGCTTTACAGTACATCAGGACTTTGTGATTTGTTTCACAAACCTAGACCTCTGCAACGTACTGTACAATTTGTTTTTCTGTCGGAAATTTACTATCTTCATTTGGCATGCATTGCCTCATTCGGTTGTAATTAAAGGGAGGGGGGGGGGGGGCATTCTGATAGTTGGCCTCTCTGTCTGTCTGTCTGCAAGTAATCTTGGATGCTACCCTGCATTTATAAATGCAAGTTGTTGCTGTTTTTATTGCCTGTCTGGTTCATCAATGAGACTTGGAGAAACAGCCCTGTATAAACAGTGAGTGTAATGCACAACCATTTCATCCGACCAAAGATTAGGTCATAGCTACGGTACCAATGCAGCCTCACACATGCCATTTGCGCTTTAAGTGTTTTTTCTAATTTTCCCAGTGATTTTGTGTTGAAAAGAGTACAACTTCCTCCCGGAGACACCTTTATCCCCCCCCTCACCCCTCCCGGTGTTAAACAAGAGCTGAACAAGAACTCAACCGAGCTCAGCAACGCAAATCTCACAGTGATCCCTGGTGGCAGAAATGGAGTACACCAACCCGCTCCATCCCAACAACAGACAAGTTGAGTGTGTGTCAAAAAACTTATTAGTGTTCTTGAGGAGTCGGTCCACAATTTCAATGATGTTCTCACCAATAAGACTACCAACGGCGAGCTATGTGGCTTTAGCTGGTTAGACCCCAGCAGTTCCCCCCCAACGACCATCTGGGGCCCCCACCCAAAGCCTTGGCTCGCGCCAACCTGCGCCCGATACTTTCCGGAATTAGGGAAGAGGATCCGTCCCTCCAGAGAGAGAGAGAGAGAGAGAGAGAGAGAGAGAAAACGCATTCCATTCAACAATCTATCGCTGGGATTTCCATATGCAGGTGGGATGGATGGAAATCTCAGCTTGCGCTTGGATGCTCTTAAGCAACGGTGATGGGTTTCCGCCTGTGTCAGACATCGCCAAAAAAATGACTGACAAAGTTTAACAGCTGATAAAATACTGTCAGATCCCACACTTACCCTGTGTTCTTGATCTTCAAAGACTGCTTCAAGTACACTGCAAGCAAAGAGAGCGGTCGGTAGGTCACTGATGTCCATAATCTCAGAGTCCAAAGCTTCATAGTTCTGAGAGACCAGGTCCTCTTGATCATTGCCACAAAGCTCGGGATAGTTTGAAGTCTTCGACCATGTCTGTGAGCCGTCTCTCAGCATGGCACACCACTGTCTACGCCACAAGTCCACTGATTGCAGTTTAAGGCATGAATCTTAAAATATCCACCTAAAAAAAAGAAATGAATCATTTAACAGAGTTTGGCACAGAATCTAAAGAAATGGTTGAATTTTAGGCATTCAAAGCACTTTTTTCTTTTAAATTATCCATAGGGGAAAAAGGAAAGGGGAAGGGGGTTGTGGGGGGAGGGAGTGTGTAACAAAAAAAAGGGTATTAAAGATGTAGAATATTTGAGTAATTTAATTTTCCCCAACTCCATATATTCCTTGACCGAGTGACTTGTGTTCTGAGACGCTATCCTGTGTGAAGGGCGCCGTATAGATGCAAGTTATTGCTGTTGTGACTTCACAGGGCCCTTTGCTGCTCTGCTTTTAGTCATCGGGATGCACAATCATTGACTCTATTTATATTCCCGACGGCAGGTTGGCATTAGAGGAAGTGACCTGATTGTACACTTTCCTAATCTAAAAATAAGTCACATTCACAAGGGCTTCGAAGAGCTCAGCTAACTACAGCCGCAACAAGGTCTTTCATGTCGGGGGGACGTCGCAAGGCTCTGGACAGTCGGGGATTTGGACCCGAGCTGCGGGCTGGGATCAGGAAGCCTGGAGGGCAGGGAGAGTGGGGGTGGCCGCAGGCGCGGTCGAAGAGTAGGGTCTTGAGATGTGCCTTGAAGGAGGTGAGGGAAGGAGCCAGGCGAAGGGACTGTGGGATGGAGTTCCAAAGGGTGGGGGCAGAGAGCCAGAAGGTCCGACTGACGATGGTGATAAGCCGCTATGCCAAATGCAACGATTATTACTATCACGCAAATAAGAGCCAATAATATATGAAAACAATTCCTTGCTCTTGATACAGCACTTTACACGTCAGGAGGACGTCTCGAAGCCCTTCACTGGAACCGCTGCAAAGTGGAGTGACTATCTTTTTTTTCTCTCCCCATCCCCCCCCCCTCCCACTCCATCCTCCGCCAATAGATTTTCTGGCAAAACCTGAAGCAGATCGCTCCTCTGTGAGATTCGTTCTGCAATCAAACACAGTCGCAGATGACACAGATGATTAACTTTCTGCTTTTCCCGCATCACGTCTGTACCAAGAGTGTGGGGGAGAGGAAGGGCGAGGGGAGGGGAGATAGGGGGAGGTAGGGCAGGTGTGACCTCGACTCATTATCTCCCCAACAGACAGCTCCCAGCCTCTGCCAGACATTCTGCGGAGATCAGAATCTCACTGCACACACACAACACAACGCAACACACACGATAACTGGTGTGCAGGCAATATATATATATATATGCATATAAAAAACTTGAGTTAAAGGTAGAAAATTCTATTAATACTACAGCCTCTCTCAGAGGGTTGAGGGTTGTCCTGTCGGCTCTCCAAACACAGGCAGAATTTTTTTTTGTGTGACAGAGTTGTGCCTCTCTGGTTAAACGCTCACCGCATCACCTGTTCAGTTCCAAGATTATTTTCACTCCAAGTTAGTTAAAAGCCTCTCCCCTCTGACAGCACGCACGGCGTTTCGCCCACAAACTGCACAGTCACTACGCTTTACAGTGTAGCCTGCGAAACGCTTTTGAGACGTCTCGAACACGCGATAAGGCGCTGCTTCAAACGCAAGGGATTTATGATTTATCCACTTATTACCTTCAAACCCGGGTTTAACCCCTCCGCTCAGTTCTTGATCACGTAACAGCGCCGCAGTTGCCCAGTAACACGGGCTGTCGGTGTTTTTCCTTTGTGCAAAAGAAAAAGAGAAATGTTTTCGGCGAAAGCCACGTAAGCCACGTTCCCTCCCTCCCGCCCGCCCGCCCGCCCAGGGACGCGACAACCGCGGGGCGGGGGGGGGGGGGGGTGGGTTGTCTTTTTTTTTTGTTGACCAAAGCGCCGCCAGAAGAAATCAAAGCGGTTGCGAAAGTTTTGCGGGGGCACCGCGTTATCGCCCGCCGCGCAAAAAAAACACGTCCACTACACTTCATGTCTATATATATATAGATGGACATATCCCCCGCGGACATCTCGACGGAGCGATCAGTTGCAAGGATTATTATTATTATTATTATCATTATTATTATTATTATTATTATTATTATTATTATTATTACTATTGTTTTGCTGCAAACCTTTGCAAAAAAACACACACATTTGCATTGGTCGTTTGCATTAAAAGGCAGAGAGAGAGAGAGAGAGAATCAGCTGCAAACGTTTGCATTCAAGTCCCTGACACACCCACTCACTCACTCACTCACTCACACTCACCCACTCACACTCACTCACACACACATACCTCCTGCACCAGTTTGTTAGACGCC
Source organism: Callorhinchus milii (assembly GCF_018977255.1). NCBI lineage: Eukaryota > Metazoa > Chordata > Chondrichthyes > Chimaeriformes > Callorhinchidae > Callorhinchus > Callorhinchus milii. Next base: position 12,120,355 of record NW_024704751.1, read on the forward strand.
ACAACCCAACTTGAACCGTCCCCCCCGGGATGACCGACGTGGCCGGCGGCCAATCGGAGGGCCGCGTTCCGAGGGCAGCGCCGGGCTGATGTCATCGCGGACCAATCGGGAGGGGAGGGGAGGGGGCGGGACCAGGACCCAGCACGTTAGGTTGGAGAGGGCTAAGTGCCTGAGCTCTGGTCTGTGGTCCCAACCCCACCAGCTGTTTGCTGCTGTATCCCCATCCCCATCCCTGTCCACATCCCATCCCTGTCCCATCCCTGTCCACATCCCATCCCATCCCTGTCCACATCCCCATCCCTGTCCCTGTCCCCATCCCATGCCTGTCCCCATCCCTGTCCCCATCCCTGTCCCCATCCCATCCCATCCCTGTCCCCATCCCATCCCATCCCTGTCCCCATCCCTGTCCCCATCCCTGTCCCATCCCAACCCTGTCCCCATCCCTGTCCCCATCCCTGTCCCCATCCCTGTCCCCATCCCTGTCCCCATCCCTGACCCCATCCCTGTCCCCATCCCATCCCTGTCCCCATCCCCATCCCATCCCTGTCCCCATCCCATCCCTGTCCCCATCCCATCCCTGTCCCCCATCCCTGTCCCCATCCCATCCCATCCCTGTCCCATCCCTGTCCCATCCCTGTCCCCATCCCATCCCATCCCTGTCCCCATCCCTGTCCCCATCCCATCCCTGTCCCCATCCCATCCCTGTCCCCATCCCCTGTCCCCATCCCCATCCCTGTCCCCATCCCTGTCCCCATCCCCATCCCTGTCCCCATCCCATCCCTGTCCCCATCCCCATCCCTGTCCCCATCCCCATCCCATCCCTGTCCCCATCCCATCCCTGTCCCCATCCCATCCCTGTCCACATCCCCATCCCTGTCCCCATCCCATCCCTGTCCCCATCCCTGTCCCCATCCCTGTCCCCATCCCATCCCTGTCCCCATCCCTGTCCCCATCCCATCCCCGTCCCTGTCCCCATCCCCGTCCCTGTCCCCATCCCCATCCCTGTCCCCATCCCTGACCCCATCCCCATCCCTGTCCCCATCCCTGTCGCCATCCCATCCCTGTCGCCATCCCATCCCTGTCCCCATCCCTGTCCCCATCCCATCCCTGTCCCCATCCCTGTCCCTGTCCCCATCCCATCCCTGTCCCCATCCCATCCCTGTCCCTGTCCCCATCCCATCCCTGTCCCCATCCCATCCCTGTCCCCATCCCCGTCCCCATCCCTGTCCCCATCCCATCCCTGTCCCCATCCCTGTCCCCGTCCCCATCCCTGTCCCCGTCCCCATCCGTCTCCATCCCTGTCCCCATCCCTGTCCGCAACCCCATCCCTGTCCCCATCCCCGTCCCCATCCCCGTCCCTGTCCCCATCCCTGTCCCCATCCCCGTCCCCATCCCCGTCCCCATCCCTGTCCTGTGCCTCTCAGCCCTCCTCTTACCCCCTTCCCACCCCCTTTTTTTTTTCTCGAAGACGTGACAAGCGCCGTATCAAACGCGAGGATATTACTGTTATTATCGTATTATTATTCCACGTCGCCCTCCGGTGGAAAGAGTTTTTGTGTTTCATAATAATAATAATACTCCTTGCATTTGATATAGCGCTTTTCATGTCGGGAGGACGTCCCGAAGCGCTTCACAGAACACACTGTGAAGTGAATTGACTATATTTGTGGGCGAACGCGGCAGCCAATTGCGCACAGCAATGTCCCACAAACAGTCGTGGATTGAAAATGACCAATTTATTATTGTTTTTGGTTTTTGGAGGATTATTATTAGGCTCTGTGTGGAGTAAGGAAACTTGCCCAAGGTTTCGCCCTCTGCCTGGAATTGAACTCAGGTCTCTCACTTGCAAAGCGAGTGCTCTAACCACTGAGCTACAGGCATTATAGATAGATAGATATACATATAGATAATTTTTTACAATTTCATAGCTTTTCCTTAATCGCTTCCTTCCTTCAGTACTCGTCGTCACAACGGTAATAATCCCGGCGTTTGATACGGAACCCGTCGCGTCGTCGAGAAGCCTCGAAGGGCTTCCGATTCATTTTCTTTTGATAGATAATGAAATAGAAACTTTTTTTTTTGCACCTCGCCGGCAAAATGCACACGGTCAATTCCGCTTTACAGTATGTTCCGTGAAGAGCTTGGAGACGTCTCAACAATGTAATAAGGCACTACATATCAAATACAAGGATTATTATTATTATTGTTTTTATTATTAAATGCCCCCAATTGAGTCTGATCCAAGAGATCGTTTCCATTAAACTACATTTTTACTTTGGACAAAATGTTAGCAGTTAGCTGCTCTCTCTCTCTCTCGTACTCTGTCTCTCTCTCGTACCTTTTGTTTGTTAGGATTACTTTCCTGACTTACATACTGTGGATCCATTTACAAACCCCCAACATTGTATTTGCATTGGAAATTCTGAATCTGCCCCAAGCGAACTGTTACTGCACTGGACGGACAAGATCGCTAGGGCTCACATAGGAAGCTGTAATATTTTGGACAAAACATTAGTAGATAGCGTTTCGCCCACAAAATATACAATCAATTCACGTCACAGTATACTCTGTGAAGCGCTTTGGGACGTCTGAAAGATGTGATAAGGCGCTGTATCAACAACAACAGCAAAATTACAATTGTTTCGCGCCTTTCACATCGGGAGGACGTCCCAAAGCGCTTCACAAAGTGCGCACTTGGCTGCCGCGTTTGGCCCACAAACTACACAGTCACTACACTTTACGGTACATTCTGTGAAGCGCTATCGGTCGTCTCATACGGCGCGATAAGGCACTGAATCAAGTGCAGCGATTATTATTAACTACAGCCTTAGGAGAATCAGAGTCCTGAAAGTCACGAACTAACTTTTAACTTTCCCTTGTTACACATTACAATAGAGTACAGGGAGTTTCCTCTATATTTGTGTGTGTGTGTTTTATTTGCACGCTCCTCTAGCAGGCAGGCAGGACTGAAGGGGTTAACAGAAACACCCAGGCGGAGTTTGAGGTTTGACTGCATTCCCTGGGTTTCAACGTGTCTGTGAAGCTCTCACCCACTCCTTTTCGGGTTTTAATCCATTTGTGAAGTAAGAACGTGGAGGTAAAAAAAAAATAATCATCGGTGGTCGAAACGAGGAGGAAGATGCCAGGGACCTGTGGCACTTTGTGAAACAAGATGTGCAAAATAGGTAAGGAATCCTTTGGAGTTTTGTGCATTAACTTGGCGTCCAATCTAGAGCCGGTTAACACGGCAAGGAAGCAATCGCAGGCTGTGCAACGCGAGCCAGGGGTGAAGCAGGCCAACAGATGTTGACAAACGTTGCCTGCTTCAAACCTTAACAAAGAACCAGCTCTCACACTCGCTGCCCCAGCGAAGTGACTCGCAAACTTTGTTAGAAACTTTTTTTGCTCCCAAAACCAATGAAACTTACACCGCACAGTACAAAGGCAAATGGAACCAGAGCATTGACTGAAAATGTCTCCCTCCCTGGGGAGATCTTCAGTCCGACAAATACTGTGCCCAGAGCAATTTTTCTTCAAAGACATTGCAACGAATGTGCTGGAGCAGGTTTTTGCTGTGATATTTCTGTCGTGGCTTGTTGCGAAATGCGAATTGATCGGGGTTGGTCCCGAAAACTATTAGCAATGAAGTTTGTATCTGGGAATTTCTATATAAGGACAACTATGTTAGAAGCTACATAAATATAAATGTGGAGTCCTGTAGCTCAGTGGTTAGAGCACTTGCCTCGCAAACGAAAGATCTGGGTTCGATTCTCGGCAGGGCAAAACCTTGGGCAAGTTTCCTTACTCCACACAACTGATAATAATCCCTCGAGAGAGGAAAAAAAACAACAAAATTGGTCACTTCAATCCACGGCTGTTTGTGGGGACGCTGCTGTGCGTAATCGGCTGCCGCGTTTCGCCCACAAATATACAGTCAATTCACTTTACAGTCTATTCTGTGAAGGGCTTTGAGACGTCTCGAAGACGTGATAAGGCGCTATATCAAATGCAAGGATTATTATTGTTATAAATTTGTATTCTAAGAATTTGCATGTTTCTGGAACCTTAAGTTGAAACGTATCAGATGTAATGACTTGTCCGTAGGGAAACACAACAAGAAATTTGCAACAGCAAGGAGTGATTAATTTATCCAGAGGAATGTTGGCTCGGCCACCAGGAGAAACTCCCTTCGCTTTTTGAAAAGTTTGTGTGTTGATCTTTAACATCCTCCTGAAAACTTGTGTTTCAGGTCCTCAGCTTAATTGAAGCGTAGCATTTGCAGCAACGCAATAACAATACAGTCCCCGTAATCCTGCACTGGAGTGTCAGACTGTATGCTCAAGTCCCCGCTTGTTTTACTCTGCGCTCAGAGGTCTCCGCCCACAGCTACAGTGGCACATTGGACAAAATCGACCACTTTCAACACTGTTTGACCAGAGCGCGGTTAAACAGTTCAGTTGGCGAGCTTTTATTGGCAAAATTGGGAAATATTCTCTCACTTGTTTTCGAACCAAGGACGCCTGACCTAAAGTGTGTCGGCAACAATCGGCAACAACAACTTGCACTTAGACAGCGCCCCTCGCGCAGGGCAGGGTCTCGGAGAGCCTCACACCCGCCCCACCTCAAACACGTGCGAGAGCCCTCCGGGGTATTGCGTGGCAGGTGTTCAGCCTAATTGTAAAGGCAATTTCTTGCGCGGTTCTGTTATTAAACCGGGATAACAGGCAAACAGTCGGTCTGTTCAAGGCAAACAAAACCATTCAGAGCAAACATGCCGGTCCACTGATTAGATTGCGTTCAACAACAAAAAAAATACTCTTTGCCAGAGTGATGGGGCTCAGGGTTTATGCAGGGTTTGCACAAAAAAAACAACACGTTACATTTGTACAGCGCCTTGCAACAACTTGCATTTTACACTGTGCCCCCTCATGTAGAGTGGCGTCCCAGAGCACTTGACAGTGGCGGAGTGGGGGGAGGGTGGGAGGGAGAGGAGGAGAAGGTCTCGAGACGTGCCTTGAAAGAGGCAACAATGCATTTGGCCTCAATATTTGGCCTCAATATTTCTCGTCTTCGTTAGTTCTTAATGAAAACCAATGTAAGCTTTGCTCGGAACATGGATCTGGATGTTCGCTGACACATACCTCAGGCCTCCCCACTCCCAGAACAAAGCGATCCATCGCACGAGACACATTCAAACAGCAGGTCAGGTTAATAGTTTAACCCCCACCCCCCAGCAGTGTGCTCAAGAGAGGATAAGAGAGGAATTCTGGCCTGCTGAAGCTTGTACCTCGGACACGCAGATCTAGTAAATAAACACTTTCATACCTAATAATTGTTCTCATCTGTACGAGGTGTTAATTTCACCCGATCTGTTGTTATGAGCATCCTATAAGTACTTCGAAAATGTGTGAAAATGTCCCAAATGACAGTAATTCTCTCTCTCTAATTGAACCAACCTCCTTTCCTAATCGTTCCTTCCACACATGGCAAGGCTGTCACGGGAATCAACTGCCTTTCACAGGCAGCAAATCGATTAATTCTGCGCTTGGCCTGCGAGACAACATTCCTCTCTCCAGCAGCAATACTGCATTTAACATAAGAATTTGCTACACGAAAGAAAACCGAGGTCCATCCAGTTCATCTTCCACCATCCTGGCAGTCGCTTGCACATGTCGTGTCCCAAACTGTACACTGTTATCCCGAGATAATATTTCCTAACAGGATCTATCTCATTTGCTTTCGAAAGGATCAACACTTTCTGCTTACACCGCCTGTCTCCCTGGGGAGCCTGTTCCATACAACAACAAAATTACGCTTATAGAGCGCATTTCACGTCGGGAGGACGTTTACGAGGTTAACGACTTACTGACTGAAGTAGTGTTTCCGCAGATTTGTCTTGAATTTAGCCTTCAGCAGGTTTGGGATGTAGGCGTCAGGATGAAAAGGCTGTGGACACGCTGGATCTGTTCAAATTTTCAAGACTGTGGTGACTAGATGTTTGTTAGGTCACGGCATCAAGGGATACAATACAATATTATGTTTACACGGTGCCTTTCACGTCGGGAGGACGTCCCAAGGCACTGGACAGTCAGGGATTTGGACAAAGGCTGGTGTTTGTTAGCTCAGGGCATCAAGGGAAATGGGGCAAAGGGCAGGTAACAACAACAACAACTTGCATTTATATAGCATCCTTCACGTGGGGTAGCATCCCAAGCGCTTGTCCCAACTACCTCGAGGGTAATTGGAGTCGAGATACAGATCAGCCGTGATTTTATAGAATGGCGGAACAGGTTCGAGGGGCTGAATGGCCTCCTCCTGTTCATATGCATATATAAGCATATATATATGTATGAGGGCTAAAGGAATCTTCTCAATGGCAAGGTATACAGTTCTAGCTGGTCAAACAACAACAACAACATTCCATTTATAGAGTGCCTTTCACGTGGGGAGGACGTCCCAAGGCGCAGAACAGTTGGGTCAGGACCCGAGCATTGGGGGGGAAATGGTCAGGGTGAGGGGAGGGAAGGGAGGGAGCGAGGAAGGGGGGAATGGTCAGGGTGAGGGGAGGGAAGGGAGGGAGCGAGGAGGGGGGAGATGGTCAGGGTGAGGGGAGGAAAGGGAGGGAGCGAGGAGGATCTTGAGACCGGCCTTAAAGGAGGAAAGGGAGGAGGCAGCGAAGGCACTGGGGATAGAGTTCCAGAGCCTGGGGGCTGAGAGGCTGAAGGCCCGGCCACCGATGGTAGGGCGGTTGGGGCGGGGGATGTGGAGCAGACCGGAGCCAGAGGAACGGAGGGTATGGGCAGGTAGGTAGGGGGATAGTAGGTTGGAGAGGTAGGAGGGAGCGAGGCCGTGAATGGCCTTGTAGGTGAGGATGAGGATCTTGAAATCGATCCTCTGGGGGATGGGGAGCCAGTGGAGGCGAGCGAGGGCGAGGGTGAGGGTGGGAGTGATGTGGTCGCGGTGTCTGGTGCGGGACAGTACACGAGCTGCAGAGTTCTGAATGACCGGCAGTGTGGAGGGAGGGCCGGGAAGGCCGGCGAGGAGAGAGTTCCCATAGTCCAGCCTTGAGGTGATAAAGGCGTGGACCAGAGTTTCAGCCGCGTGAGGGGTGAGGCAGTGCCGTAGTCTGGCGACATTCCGGAGGTGATGGAAGGCGGTGCCCGTTGTGGCGCGGATATGAGGGAGAAAGGACAGCTCAGGGTCGAATCTAACTCCCAGAGGTACCCCAACATATGTTCTGGGGGACCCCAAACCTTGGATCTTGCCAACCTGCGCCTAATACACTGGGTCTCTTTAGGGGGAAGAGTGCAGATTCTGTTCCAGGCAAGAGGAAATTTCAAATGTGGTTAGCACACGAATGGGGAACTGTGTCTGATTTGGTTACTCTTACGCAAGGTGATGGATTTCTGCACCTGTAAGACACCCATGTGATGGTGGTTCCTTTGTCTAAGCAACAAACAATCATCGCATGTAAATTAAGAGTGCTTTTCTTTTGTTGACGTAACGTGTGTTAGCTTATCACTGAGCAGTGATCGGAGGACTGATCAGGACAGTCATGTGTTGTGTTGTTACTCACTGGGATATCATGTCATTGCGTTTCAGAGAACCTGATGGATGGAAAGCAGCTGATGAAAACGGGCATCACCTTAATTGTGATCGGTCATTTGAATTTCATTCTGGGTTCCATTGTCCACGGCACTGTCCTGCGTCACGTCACTGTGCCCGGAGACGGCATCTTAGTCGAATATTCCGTCACCACTATCATGTCTGTCATCTCAGGAATCGTGGTACAGTGACCCTATGTTCTCTCTCATTAATAGCAATAATCATAATCATAATCTCTCCATGTGCTTCGCAGGATACACTGCAAAGCGAATTGACTGTACATTTTGTGGGCCAAATGCATGCAGCCAATTGCGTACAAACAGTCATGGATTGAATGACCAAATTATTATTATTTTTTTGAGGGGGAGCGGGGGGAGAGGGATTATTGTCCTAGGAATGCAATCCGACAATCGACTTAACAACCGGTTATTAATGTAGCACTACTATATTTTGTACTAGATCAATTAAACAAAAAAGTGTCACTTCTCTGATGCATGTGCGTGACAGACAAGATGAAGGCGTCGGAATACCCACCTACAAAGTTCAGACAACCCGACTGATCAAAAAAAAAGGTCCCCTCTTCAATCTCAGTCTCTATAGCGCCAGCTTTAACTCACACTTTAAATAAACAAACTTGACCCGACAATTCTTGCATTTAGATAGCATATTTCTTTAGGTAGGATTCTATCTCGGAGTGCTTCACACAGACGCAATTCCATTGCCACATACTCCGAAGGATAAGTGGAACAAAGATGCACATTAAAGAAAACAGTGTTAACTCTCCTCGGTTTACACAATCTCTCAGGGAGGGGAATAACTGTTGATAAAGCCTTCAAGAGGAGACACAAATCTGAAATCTGTCCCTCAATCTCAATGTACATCGAGCAAAAAAGTATTGAAGCACACATTATTGAATCATTGAACGCTGAATGACTGTAATTCGCAACTGGCATTTTCACTGTCGCCAACGCATTTGGTTGTAAAGAAAATCAATGTTCTTTGAATGAACAAATGAGTCTCCAAAAAAAAGTATTCATGTATTATCGGTGAAAAATTAATATCCTTCCAACAGGGTTCCAACCACCCGTCATTAATCCATTTCTGAATCTATATTTTACAGAGTATTTCCACCGGAATTATAGTAATTGTGCTGTCCAGAGATCTGTCTAACACAAGACTGGTGAGTCAACGAGATTTATTTAGTGTTTAATCTCCTTAGTACTCGAAGTTACCGTGGCAATAAAAGAAGGTTAAGATTTCTTTCTTGAGGCTGCTCAATGTATATTGCAACAGAAAGTGGATTGAAAGAATGTCCTTCTTTTTCTTCCTATTTGATTATACAGCAATATGTTGTGTTTGCGAGCAGCATGTCTAATTGCCTGATCTCTCTGGCCTGTATGCTGGGGCTAGCAGTGTCCGTGATCATAACCATAATAAATGGCGGAAGGACATTACTTGCAGTCTGTGGCCTCGGCTCCACCAAGGATATTTTACAAGTGACAAATGAATGTCCGTTTGACCCTACAAGAATTTACGTAAGTTATATAACGGGTTACAAGTTAAAGTTCAGCCCTAACGTGTTGCAGGAGAGCAATGTGGTACAGCAACTTGGGACATCCTCCCGACTTGAAAGGCTCCAGACAAATGTCACTCATTGTGGTTCTTGTCGCCTGGTACCCAATGTGAAGATTACCTTGAGACTTGAACTTGCCCGGCAAGCGAGAGAGAGAGAGAGGACCATCAATCCAGATATACAGTTCATTCAATTCATGGCCTTGTGCGCGCATTGGCAGAGTGCGTGCTGTTAATTCCTCGCCCTCGCTCCTGGACGAGCTCAGTCACTTTCGGGCTCATGCGCTTTCCGAATGAAACAGCCTCACGCGAGTGGGTTCATTTCACCATAGATGCTGCCTGACCCGCTGAGTGTTCCCGGCCACGTCTGGTCTTGCGACTCGAGTGGGTGTCGCCTCCTTGTGTGGCGCGTGAGGGCAATCAGCCCACCAGACACACAGCGAGGGCTGGCAGATGCTGATCAGCTTGTTAACGTTCTGACTCATTCAAATACAATTTACTCGCAGCTGCTGGAGGCAGTCGCGCCCCATAATTTCTAAATGCGAAAAACAGTGTCTTTAAAACATTGTTACCCACAACAAATTATTTTCGCAGCTCTGCTCACGCTGCGTTTATTGCGCTTTTATTAGTCCCGTTGCCCGTCCCATTAGCACATCTGTCCTCTCAACCCCTGTCGCTGGCTTCTCTGCCAGCTCTCTGGGTTCTGTGTACTCCCTGCACCGTTAACTCTGGTTAGACTCCAGCGGTTACCCCCCCTGGAGTTCATGGAACCGGGTTTTACAGATAAAAATCCTTAATAACCCCCGCGCCTTATCATGTCTTCGAGGCGTCTCAAAGCGCTTCACAGAATAGACTGTCAAGTGAATCGACTGCGTATTCTGTGGCCGAAACACGGCAGCCAATTGCGCACAGCAGCGTCCCCACAAACAGTGGTGGGTTGAGAGGTGAAATGAAACCAGGTATTGGTGCGTGTGTTTAGAGCATCAACTTGTAATGTAAGTAATTCACAGATTATCCTTTGTCCTCCCCCCAGGATACTGCCCTCGCCATGTGGATTCCATCTCTCATACTATCTGGCGTCGAGGTCTTTCTGTCCATTAGATGTTTTTTGGTGGCTCTAAACTTGCTGGGAAGCGTTAAGCGTCGTCGTAAGAACGTCAGGAAACTGGTAAGAAATGCTCGGGGGTAGCCCCAACCCATCCACAGCAGAATATATTAACGACACATCCGCTGTCTGTACGGATAAATAAAGTGTTAGTGTGCGTTAGCGTGTGAACGTTGGTGGGTGCGTGTGCGTGCGTGTGTGCGAGAGAATGTTTGTGTTCGAGTGTGTTTGTGTGTGTTAGAGTTAACAATGTTATTTCTATTATTATTATATATAAACAAGGCGTTACCTTAAGGGGTTAAAGGTGATAACATCAGCAGCAACAAGTTACATTTGCATAACGCCTTTCAAGTCGAGAGAACGTCCCAAGGTGCTGGCAATCTATTTTCCGATCTCCGCTGTGTGGAAGTTTCGGGCCGGTGTCAGCGCACACAGAGTAAGATAACTTAAACATCTCACCCGCCCATAGTTGTGTTGCCAAGACTTGTCTGCAAAGCGAGGAGGGGCAGCATGTCTTACATACTGTCAGTGCAGCAGAGTAAATCAAGGCTCTTTCAGTTTCCCCAAACGTCCATCTACACGAGGAGCGAAGAATTCTGTCGAGTTGGCAGGAGACATTTTGATTTGCTGATTGATTTGGAAACCTCCATTAATGCTGCCGTTGTGTTAGCTGCGATGGGGGGTTGGGGGCAGTGCGGGGGTTGAGGAGAGGATGTGGGTATTTTAATCGCCATGTCCTACCCTTACATACCTCCATCACCCAAATGTCTGTGCAGCTATTCTGATTATGAGAAGGCAGTGTGAAACTGCAATTTCTTTCTTCTTTTGTGTTTAGCAAAAAGAGTTCATCTTCACACCAGGTTCATGTATCATCCAAATTGCCGCCTCAGTCGATTTCTCCCCAATTGAACAACAACAACAACAACAACAACTTACATTTATCTTAAAGCCGGGCAGCGTCCTGGAGCGCTTCAATCATTGCACAATATCACAACTCCTCTCTCCTCTCTCCCGCACAGGTTAGAGTGAATCCACTGGAGGACATTCAGGAGGTGGATGAAGGCAATGAACTTCTTGAGCCAACGGCAGTGAGGTTCTGGGTGTGACTGTGATCTCAGCCTACTTTGCCTCAAGATACAACTGTGGAAAAAACACACACTCTCCTGACAAGTACTAGGAGACGTTTGCAGGGTTTGTGGGCTCTCCACACAAACTGATCCAAACCCAAGTGAAGAGACATTCATGTGTGTGTGTGTGTGTGTGCTTTGTTGTGAAAAAAAACTCCTGACCCAACGTGAACAGCTTCAAGAGGATCTCTTTTAAACCTGAAGACTTTGCTGCGGATTTCGCGCCTTCATGACTGGGAAATGATGTCCTTTTCCCAACCACAGGAACAACGTACACAAGCAACTCTTTGGAACCTCGTGAACTACATGCCACATTGCTGGCGAACTCAAAAGAACTTCAGGGAATTATAACGTGCAGGAAATACTAACGTGCAGATCGAACAAGACTTCTAAAGTGTCCAAAAATATTGTGTTATTTTTTTAAAAAAAAAACTGTCCACACTATCCTGGATGTTCCGAATATCCAGTGTATCCCGTGAAGCGCATTTCTGGAAACATCCTTCCAACCTGAGAGGCACTACGTCAAACATAGAGGGTTTATTGTTATTCTTTTAAAATTATTTTTGTTGAAAATGGCATGAACTGTTTCACAGATGAGCTAATTTAAGGACGGGAGGGTGGCAGCGATCGATCACCAAAAGTCAGGTCGCAATTCATTGGAACAGCTTTGCGTCCGCTGAACACCGTAGAAATCCCGCAAAACCCAAGAGAAATCATACGGTCTAGTGCCTAGCGCCTGTTCATCACCTCCACCCCCCACCCACCCACCACCCCCATGGGGAGATTGTGGAATTCAGACGCTCTAAATAGCACGACACCCAAGGGAATGCTTGTCTCCTACCTTGCAGTGCAGCACATCCATCTGTTCAAAACTCACTAAAATGGCTGTAAACTGCATGAGCTGTCATCCTGCCTGAAACACATAACACAGAAATAGCTTCCTGACACTCAGACGCTCAGTGTGCGCCGTGCTGGAGAACACGGATCAGCTGTGCAACCTTGTCCTTGATCGTTCCATTAAGTGGAAACGGAGAGCACACACTACACCACGTCTACCTTTGTCCACAAAGTATACAGTCGCTGCACTTTTACAGTATTGCCTGTAAAGCGCTTTGAGACGTCTCGAAGACGTGATAGGGCGCTGTATCAAAATGCAAAGATTATTATTATTATTATTACTATTAATATTATTACACCCACCAGAGCACCCGAAGGAAATTGTTTACTTGCAGTACTTTGCCAAGCGACCTGACACGTATAGATTGTGCCGTGAGACGCAGCATCTAGAGACGGAGAAGCTATTTTCCCCAAAACAAGGGCGCACTCTTAAGATTAGAACCAGGCCATTTAAGAGTGAAATCGGGCAGCATTTTTTCACTCAAAAGGGAGTAGAATTCTGGAATTCTCTCCCCCAAAAGATGCTGCATCCATCCACATCTTCGAGAGTGAGGGAGGTTGATAAATGTTGGTGGGTCAGGCTCGAAGGGCTGAATGGCCTCCTCCTCCTGTTCCTATGTTCCTCATTGTATTTCCCAGAAGGAGTTAAACAGGTCGGGAAGGTGTGGTCACTGAAGAGCCGTGTTACAATTGCAAGCTCACAAAAGGTGCTTGAAATTTGCTTTTTTTTTAGCTGAAACTATAGAATGTGTCACCCAGTCTCTCGGGAGCCTTCAGAATAGGATGAGCTCATTGTTTCCGGTATTTGTATGAAACCTGTGTGTTCTGAAACATTCCTACAAAGACACCGCTAAATCCAGTCCAATCCTTGGAACATAGGAACAGGTCATTCAGCCGCCCCCCCCCCCCACCCCCGAGCCTGTTCCACCCATTCTATTAGATCATGGCTGATCTGTACCTCAACTCCAATTATTACTAATTATCATCAATTAAATATTGGAAGTCCTTACACTCCTTGCTCGGTTCCCACCTCTCACGCTGAGTGAGATTTAAAAAAAAAGTAATAATTTGGTCACACAATCCGCGACTGTTTGTGTGGGGACGCTACTGTGCGCAACGCAATTGGCTGCCGCGTTTCGCCCACAAAACATACAATCAATTCACTTTACAGTCTATTCTGTGAAGCGCTTTGAGACGTCTCGAAGACGCGGTAAGGCTCTGTATCAAATGCCAGGATTATTCTGATACATTATCATTCCAAGTGTTTTGAGAGGTTGGTGGACTCGTAAAACCAAGTTGCTGTGTGGATTTCTCTCTCGCTATTATTACTCACCTTCGCTGATCATCCTTTTACTGTCGGTCACACTCCCCACCCCTTGCCATCTTATCCCAGCAATGAAAACAGCTGAGTTCTCTTCCCATAACAAGGCTGTTGTGGGGACAGGTTGGCAAAATCTACCACCATTTTAAGGTTAATTGACTTGAGAAGTCAGGGCTCTGTCATTGCAACATCATAAACATAGGAAAACTAAACACAAACGTCCGGGGTTTGGGACTGTTTGTTTAAAACAGAACACAAGTTGCCATTGGCAACCTTATCCCAAAAAACTGGTTCCACCGCATTGCAAAGATTCCTGCTGAGTGACCCTTTGACTGCCACGGTGGCTTGTGTCCACCCAAGAACACATTATAAAACAGCCCCACAATATTGGGAGGGCGTCCCAAGGCGCTGGACAGTCAGGGATTTGGACCTGAGCTGGTGGGGGTGGGGTCGGGATCAGGAGGAGGTGGGGGGTGGGGGTGTAGGGAGGGCTTATAATAGGGTAACCTTCTGACCCAACAGAGTCAGGCTGACCCAAAACAAGCGGCATTTCTTTGCCTGTTAAATCGGAGCGTAAACGTTTACAACTAGTCGTAAAGTGCCCTTCACGTGGTGTAGGGTCCTGGAGCGCTTGATTGTGTGTTGACTTCCCTCTGAGACCGAGACGGAGATGCTTAGGCTTAAGATCAGGTCCGCTTTGTCCGATGAGTTGTCCCCTGCTGCCCCCTGTAGGTGTACCACGTACATGTACAGTGGTTATCTTTGGAACGCCAAGCTTTTCGTATCGTCTTCCCTGCTGAGAGATAATAATAATCCTCGCGCTTGATACAGAGCCTCATCACGTCTTCGAGGCGCCTCAAAGCGCTGCGCGGAATATACTGTGAAGCGTAGTGACTGCACAGTTTGCGGGCGAAAGGCGGCAGCTGATTGCGCACAGCTTCTCCGCTGGTCGCCAGCTCAGCTAAACTAACCTTTGCTAGGACACGTATTTTAGGGTGCGACGTCGATCAGAAGGTTCCCCCAATCACGACGACGACGATTAAAGAAAAGGAATTTCCATTGTGCTTTAAAACAATGATATTTTAATTCAGAACAGTATTTTAAGATGAATTACATCAACACATATTTTTTTTTATTTATTAAAAAATACATTAACCCTTCGTTTGAACAATCTGATTAGGACCAGGACCTTGAGTTTCAGCATTACCTGCTCCGAAGCCGGGTTTAAAACATCCGCGTTAGAGTGGGCTTTCCTGCACCACAGGGGGGGTCAAGTGCATACCTGTCCCAGGTTGGTTTTAATCTGGGGGAGTTGGCTATGTTTTGTGGTACAAGTCTGGTGGAATCTCGCCTTCCTTCAGGACAAGCCGCGATTTACGCAACCGTGCAAGTGATCAGTTTCTGCGTCGTCTAAAAGTTGCAGATCGGGCCTTCTACGGGATTATTGTTAAAGCTTCAGAATGGTTGGAACTTGTGAGATTCGACTGGGATTTGTAATCGCCAGGTATGGTGGCTGCCTGGATGAGTCCTCACCTCTTGGCTCTTTTAAACCCGGAGAGTTGTTTTGATCCAGAACGCACTGCCTGGAAAGGGAGGGGTGGGGGGAAGCAGATTCGATGGCATTAGCTTTCAAAAGGGAATTGGATAGGGACTCGAAAAGGACAACTTTGCAGGGCTATGGGGTAGGGGTGAGAGCGGGGGGGGAGTGGGACTAGCTGGCAGCACTTTCAAAGAGAGTGGCACAGGCACGTTGGGCCGAATGGCCTCCTTCTGTGCTGTAAGATTCTACGATTCTCGCCTCAGGCGAAGCCAGACTCCGGCATTTGATTGCAGTTTTAGGTTCCATCGCGTACAAATCCTTTTCTTTTTTGCAAATCTCACAAGTTAGATCCCCATTTGCTCTGGACTTTGCAAGACCCTCAGTACGACTCTGAGGCTTTCCTCGCCAGAGCTAAGTGTGACGTGGAAATAAGACAGATTCTTCAAATCAAATCCGCTCTGATATGAGCGAGTCCTACCGAACCCGCCTGAGGGAAGAGTCAATTTTTTGAGCAGTTTTATCCGTTTAAATTTTGGGTCCAGTTTAGCTGGGATTCATCGAGAGGTCACTGGTACATACATCCCTAATGCTGTTTGTAAGACTTTTGTGACAGGAACAGACTGAAGCTGATATTATAGTCACGGACCCCCTTTGCTACACAAACCGATCGTCCCACTGTGAACGTGTGTGTGTGTGTGTGTGTGTGTGGGTTGGGGGGGGAAAGTGTGGCGGGGGCTGTCCAACAATTTTGGCCAACGTTGCGCCTTGCACACACACACACACACACACACGTTGCTAAGGACCCCTTCTGCTTTCTAAGCATAAACTACATCTCCCACAGTGACCTGCCAGGGGTGGGAGGAGGTGGGTGGGGGGGTGTATTTGGGTATTTTTGGGACCAGATCAATCTGTTCATGCAAAACCCAAATGGATTTCTCTCATGCAGAACAATTTCAGATCAGCCTGGGAATTACAGTTGAGGTGCGGGTGGGGCGTGCGGGTGGGGGGTGGGGATGTGTGGGGTGTGTGTGATTGTGGGGAGGCTTTGAGCATAAAACTAGAGCAGCTATAATGTGCTTGAAGCATGTCGTCAAAAGCTGCCAAGCACGTCATTGGTAGGAAATGGCAACTTTACATTCGTAACGTCATTTATGTCTGTTTTTTTTCCTCCCTCTCCGTGATGGGGTTTTCCGATCGTGTCGGGGTGGGCGGGGTTTTTTTGGGGGACGCGCCGTTCAGTTCCATTCCGTTCCGCTCCGCGGGGGCAGCATCTGACCCGTCAGGCCTCGAAGCGTCGGGAAAAATTGATCGATGCTCAAAAGTGTTCGGTTGAAACCGGGGGAAAAAAAAACACAAGACCAAAAAAATAATAATAATAATAATAATAAAAAGTGAAACCGCAGGTGACGAGAACAGTCCTCTTGTCGACGATGACAACGACTCCTCCTCGGGATGGGATGTCTTCCCTCCGTCCTTAACGCTCGTCCTCTGGTGCAAGGAGGATCGATTGACAATGAGATGGAGACCAGACATGGAGAGGGTTGGGGAGTGGAATTGGGGTTATATGGGCCTGGGGGCTGGGGTTGGGAGTTGGGGGCTGGGGTTAGGGCTGGGGGTTGGTATTTGGGGATTTGGGGCTGGGGTTTGGGGGGTCGGAGTTGGGGATTGGGCCTCCAGATGGGGTTGGCAACTCAGCTGGAATGAAAGCTCGCTCCTCGTTACTTCAGGCGATCAATGTGGCTGGCGTCATGTCCCATTAGAACTGAGAAGCACTACTTGGATCGCACTGTAGTAACCGTACAATGGATGGGTCGCTCTTGGCACCTTTGATGAATTCTTCAAGGGACAATTTACCTTGAAAAAAAAATTGATATATTTATATATATATTTATATATATTTTTTAAGAGAGAGAAAAAGAGAACGGAAAGGAAGAGATATTTTTAAAACAATCGTTATTTCTGAACAGGGAATCAATGCCTTAAATACACAATACAATACAAAATGGCATTCACGCCAGTGCCTGTCACGTCGGGAGGACGTCCCAAGGCGCTGGACAGTCCAGGATTGGGATTGACTAAAGGGCAGGATGTTAGTTGGAAACCATGTTATACAGGAAACCGCTAAATCAAAACAAGGGAAATAATAACAACATCCTGACTGAATAATGGTAATGTCCTGTGCAGAGACATGAAGAACAAGTCAGGCCAAGTGTCCCTGAGGGCGATATATACACAGCATTGACATGATCCGCTCAGCAACGCAGGGAAAAGGTTTAGCACCAATGTTTAATACTATTGAGCTGATTTGACAAAATCTAATCATTTCGTAGCCTCCAGCATTATTCCCAGATTGTTAGAAGGAAACTGTGAACATTCACACGGCTGTTCTGGTACATCTGATCCATTTAACCTCTCAAATACCAGTCACCCTCCTACCCCCACCCTCCCCGTCCTCCACCCCTCCTGATCCCAACCACCAGCTCAGATCCAAATCCTTGACTGTCCAGTGCCTTGGGATGTCCTCCCGACTGTCGATTCACTTTACAGTGTATCCTTGGAAGCGCTTTGAGACGTCTCAAAGACGTGATAAGGCGCTGAATCAAACACAAGGATTATTATTATTATTATTATCATCACAGCATCAAGCTTTTTTTTTCACGCGAGTCAATGTCCCGGCCTCCACCACTTTTCCAGGTGACTTGTTCCAGACGTTGAATAAACCTCTGAGTCAACCAAAACCTGTGGGGATTCTACTCCACGAGCAGATACAATAATTCCTTCAAAAATACTACTAATAATAAATTGGTCACTTCAATTGAGACATCTCGAAGACGTGATGAGGCGCTACAAGAAATGCAAGGATTATTATTAGTATTATTGTTGTTATTATTAAGGCTGGGATAAATCAACGCGAAAGGAAGTGAGCGGCTGACCGTTTTACCGTCATTATTTGAATCCATCTGTCTGAAGATTTTATCTGTTCTCTTCTCTGGTGTTGATTCATCTTCCGGCATCTTCATAACCGAGGACACCATTTTGTAGATCGCCTTTAAAACACAACCACATCCCAGTCAGCCAGCCCCGTGCCACGGTGAGATGAAACCACAAGTTTAACCCCCCAACGTCAATCCCTTCCCCTCTTCAATGGGACGGGGAACGTAACTGGGAAATAACGACAAGATCGGAGGAATCAAATACAAATGTGAATTCCCAATGCCACCGTGAGTTGCCGTTGATATCGCCATCTGGCCAGCTTTCCCGCTGCTTGTCCAGCTATGACCCACCCAAGCCGTCAGACAGGGCTTTGGCTGCGGGGTTAACAGGAGCTGAGGGGGAGGATTCCCTGCCTCCAGTGACTGGTCGGCCTTCCAGGTCCTGTCGATGAGCCGGGCCGGGCTGGGCTGCCATCAGCAGTGAGTACCCTGGAATACCGCGGCCCCTCCTGGCTCAGGAACCGGGACTAGAGACCGGCACAAAGTGGGGGGGGGGGGGGCTCGATTCCAACAATCTGTTGCCAGGCAGGTCAGCTTGGACCATTCCAGCTCCAAGAAGGCCTCGCTTGCCTCCCCCGCTGGGAGGCGTGGAATTCTCAGTTGGGTTTGGAGGCTCTTGAGCGCGGTGATGGGATTTCCGTGCGTGTCAAGACAAAAAGTGATGATGGGCGAGTGTCAGCAGAGGGCGCTTCAGATGTGATTTGGCAGAGACACACACACACACACATTCCTGCAGCGTTAAATAACATGTTCCACTTAAACCAAGACATCAGTCTTTCTAACCCATATCCTGATGTGCTAAGGTGCTGAGGCTAAATAAGTATAGGGCCAGCAGAGGTGCAGGGCTGCTCTGATGTGACGCCTCACCCAAGCGAATACGTACGACAATAACACCAACAACTTGGGATTCGTATAGTGCCCTTCACGCTGGGTAGCATCCTGGAGCAACACATCGGGGTGGCGTACTGAATTACACCGTCAATTCACTTTTACAGCGTATTCTGTGAAGCACTTTGAGACGTCTCGAAGACGTGACAAGGCACTGTGTCAAATGCGGGGATTCATCAATGAATGAATTCTTAATAAGCGATCTGGGCTGCTAATGCAAGTTGTTGTTGAATGAATGAATGAATGAATGACAGATGGCAGTGGTACATAAGTACTCAAAAAAGGGTTAAAAAGCACATGATTCAGGGCTGTGCTATGTATTATTAATGCCAGGTGGCGGGGAGGAAGGGAGGTGGTCACTGCAATTCAATTGATGGTCAAAGCCTGGCTCACAGCCTCAGAGCTGATCCTGGCTTGGTTCCAAACACCATGTCGCTGATCAGCTGTGTATCTCAATCTCACACACAGCAGAGCAGAGAGGATAAGGCCAACAGTGTTTCACTAATGCAATTTCAAGTGGAGCCAGGTTATCTTCACCGCAGAGATAAAAGCACTCGCAAATCAGCAAAATCCAGATGAATGCATATTTGATCCGAGCAAACCAGAGAGAGAGAGAGAGAGAGAGGGGGGGGGAGAGTTCTTTTGAAAATGAACTTTCATTAGAGCAGAAATCCTGATTAAGACTAAACTCGATGTATGATTTCATTCCCCTTTCAAATCCAGTCAGAACCCAATGCCTCACCGTTCTGTCATTATCTGAGCTTTACATCGTCTCAGAAAATCCCTTTTATAATAAATCACGTCTCAATGATGTGATAAGGTCTATCAAATTCAAGGATTATTATTATTATTAAACTCAGGCAGAATAAAAACCCTCTTAAGAGTGAGAGGTTTTAAATAGTTAAAATGTTAATAAAACGGATTGAATGTGGAATATTACAGAATTGGATCCATTACTTGATCATCTTTTTTTAGATGTTTTGAATGTTTTTTTTAAATGAATGGGATTTAATAATAATAATAAACTTTGGCAAGTTCCCTTACTCCACATGCCTAATAATCCCTCCAAAATAAAAATAAATCGGTCATCTTCAATCCACGGCTGTTTGTGGGACAGACGCTGCTGTGCGCAATTGACTGCCGCGTTTCGCCCACAAATGAACGGTCAATTCACTTTACAGTCTATTCTGTGAAGCGCTTTAAGACGTCGAGAAGACGTGAAAAGCACTATATCAAATGCAAGAATTATTATTATTAAATCCATTCGGCTGTCGTGAATTAAAATCAAATGGTTAAAATATTCTCCGATACATCAGAAGGCGTTGTCCTTAAAGGGCTGTTAGACTAAGCTTCGTGCTTGCCTTGCCTCACAAGCAAGAGGACCCGGGTTCGATTCCTGAGAGGACCAATTGTTACTAATTATTTTGAAAGGATTATTACTCCCGGAAAAGCGATCCGCCAATCCACGAACAGCTGGGTTCCCACTCATTGCTCGGTAAACCGAGGCGGGTGTGTGGAGTAAGGAAACTTGCCTAACGTTTCGCCCTGCGTAAAAGTACAAACTCTATTAAAAAGAAATGATATGCCACACATCACTTGCTGACGCTGTTTCACGGACAGGGATTTCCGCCCCCTTTGAGGGCTGCGATAACTGACGTTTGCAAAGTTAGCCGAGGTCACACCAGATGGACAGCAGAACGATCGATACTTGTACAGCTAAAGGCGAAGGATTATTAAACCTGTCCCCACTTCACAAGGAACGACCCTATGCAAAGCCATGCTCTGTTCGCTCAGCCCTCCCGCAGTGAAAGCTCCCAGAGAGACTTTGTGGCAATCGTTACAGCAGAAGCCAAAACATCACAGGGATGAAATGCACCGCCTTGCGAACGTAACTCCAAACGAAAGCCCCTGAAAGCCACTGTGCCATAACCCGGCAGGAGCCCCCACTCGGACCGAGAGAGCAGTGAGGAGATGCCATCGCAGTGGTGACAATACCTGGAGTTACACAGGTACGGCTGGTTAGTGCTCACTGCCATCCCATCGCACAGCGTGCGTCAGTTTAAGTGGCCACGCTGACCACGATAAACTCCCAGCACTGACTCAAACGTGTTCCTCTCCAACCCATTATGTCCAAACACCGAAATTATTCACACGCACTGCGTTTATCTCCTCAGGATTATTACCCCCGGAAAAGTGATCCACCAATGGACTAACAAACGGGTTCCCACTTACTGCTCGGTAACCAAGAGGCGCGTGTGTGGAGTAAGGAAACTTGCCTAAGATTTCGCCCTGTCCTGCCCGGGAATCAAACCCATGTCCTCTCGTTTGCGAGGCGAGTGCTATAACCACTGAGCTACAGGACTCCACCTGTCTGTATGTGTGTGTTGTGGAATCGTACAACGAAAGGCCTGGGTTTCAGCTGTGATAATAATATTAATAATAATATTAACAATAATAATCCTTTCATTTGATATAGCGCTTTTCACGTCTTCTCGACCTCTCATAGCGCCTTCTTTCGTCTTCGAGACGTCTCAAAGCGCTTCACAGCATATACAGTAGAGTGAGTTGACTGTTTTGTGACAGGTGTGGAAACGGTCAAAGGTGAGGGCGAAAGCAATTGGTAGCTATCGTGACAAAGGTCTATAGGCGCTGAGTGAAAGCAATCCCTTTCCCACTGCAGAGGAATGCGGGCTTGGATTCAGAAGAACGGATTAGTGGCGAGATCTCTTTATCCTTTAACTCTATCTCCCGCATCACCTGAAGGGCTACAGAATTAGCCTCACGGAATGAGCTTGATTTTCAGTGAATATCCAATGTCAGATTGTCCTTAGACGATCCAGATTAATGTACGCCTCGTAATAAAGGAGAACACGACGGTCCCAAAATACAACCTTCACCGAGGCAGCACATCAGGGCTTACGTCATCCAGGGAATTGAAAAAAACACAGATGGTGAAATCTGATTAGATACGGCCGAAATTCATTTAAACAGGCCAATAGGTCATGTCCGCAGTGCAAACCGTTTTGGTCCAAACCCGGACAATTTTTGCGGTGACCCTCATTTTTTTTAATAAAAAAATACTAATTTGGTCACTCAATCCACGGCTGTTTGTGGGGACGCCGCTGTGCGCAATCGGCTGCCGCGTTTCGCCCACAAAATATGCAGTCGATTCACTTGACAGCGTATCCTGTGAAGCGCTTTGAGATGTCTCGAAGACGTGATGAGGCGCTGTGTCAAATGCGAGGATTATTATTATCATCATTATTATAGTTGAAAGCCGGACTGTTCCTGAAAACACACTTGTTTGCCTCAAGATTATCTGTTAACCTGTGTGGCTGAGCCTCTGCACATTTAATGCCAAATCCCTGTTAAATATAACTCCGTAATCCATCATATCTGGCATGTTTAACTGATGAAGGTTGCCAGTGGTCAAGCAACATCTGTGAACAGCATGCTCACTCACCTCCCCCCACCCACACCCCCCCCCCCCCCCCCCGGCTCCCCTTCCTCCCTGATTGACCCTCAATGTGTATCTGAAGCAACGTTTCTGAAAGCAGGTCTGATATCTGCGGCTCTTAAACTGTGACATAATAATAATCCTTGAATTTAATACAGCGCCTTATCGCGTCATCAAAACTTCTCAAACGCTCTTCGGGTTGCTCCTGGTTATCAATATGACACAGATTTATATTGATAGAGTATTAACGTCCAGCATTAAAGGTGTCAGTCTGGCTCAGCTGGTCGTCGGGACTCAGAACTCACAGCCTAGATTGACCGCTCTCCCTGCCCGCCCTCCACCCCCTCCTGATCCCAACCCCCAGCTCGTGTCCAAATCCCTGACTGTCCAGTGTCTTGGGACGTCCCCCCTAACGTGAAAGGCGCCGTTTGAATGTCATTTGTTGTGTGTGTGTGTGTGAGGGTGGGGAGGGCTTTTCAAAGCACTTCACAGGATGGACTGGAAACCATTGCCCATGGGTTCAGAATTAGGGACTTGAGAACCTGGGTTCAAATCCCAGTCGGTCCAGTGAGCCCCATTGACATTGACAACAGCAGTTATGATGTTATTAATATATCTTCCTGGGTTTGATTTGAGATAAGCGAGGAATCCCAGGGAATTAATTGGTTCCAGGGAGGAATGCCTAGCTAAGCCACACAGTCCTGCTGTAATCCCACGGTCTCTAGAGTATTTTCTAGCCATCACTAAAAATAGCAAGCCTTCCTGCTATGGGATTCCCTGTGAAAATAAACCCCACTGTTGCGGATTGAACTCTGTGAAGCAAAGTTCCGTTGGGAAAATGGTCCTAGCTAGACAAGTCCTGTGAAATGTCCCCAATGCTTTGTACTGATGCCCTGTGCAGTTACTGTCACTTTTTATGGATAAGAGAAATATTAATAATAATAATAATCCTTGCATTTGATATAGCACCTTATCACGTCTTCGAGACGGCTCAAAGCGCTTCACAGAATAAAGTGAATTGACTGTATATTTTGTGGGCGAAACGTGGCAGTCAATTGTGTACAGCAGTGTCCCACAAACAGCCGTGGATTGAATGACGACAATTTTTTTTTGGAGGGATTATTACCCCCGGAAAAGCGATCTGCCAATCGACTAACAACCGGGTTCCTACTTCCTGCTGGGTAAACCGAGGTGTGTGTACGGAGTAAGGAAACTTGCCTAAGGTTTTGCCCTGTCCGGGAATCGAACCCGGGTCCTCTCGCTTGCAAGACTATTTTGTGTTAAAACTTAACAGCCTACAGAAATGAGAAAAATTCTTAAAAGGATCTCAAGGTGGAAGTCAGGTTTTCTGCAGCTTTTGGAAAGAAGCCGGCTTCCAAATCGAAACAAAATTTCTACAAACTTCTTAAATTTTAATCCCTAAACTATCTGAAAGGCCAACACTAACGAGGTGGATTCTCAGGCCGAGAGGAGAGTGGGTCAAGTGCCTCAGATTAAAAATACCTTTAAAATGATGGTAAAGAATGAAAAACTGCTAATAAAGAAAAAAGGGAACTCCAGTGAACTCAGCGACGTACTTCGGTTCATGTCTAAGCAGCTAACACAGTGATCTTGGTGCATTGCAGCATCTCCTGCTGGCACAGGTAGCTGATTATAACAGGAGGTCCTCGAGCCTGGATTGAGATGGAGAGTCACCTGTGTGGGGACAGACAGTGTTGTGGTCCTCGCAGAGTGACTGAGATGTTCACCATCCATCCATCCATCTCTTCTGAAAAGGACTTAAGATAAATGCTCGAGAAAGAACCCTAAAGTGTGCAATTGGCTGCTGCGTTTCGCCCACCTACTGTAATCCCCAACGCAAAAAAAAAAATCTTGGCAATAACAAGGCCAGTATTATGTAGTCGATCTCAGTTGGTTCCTCCTAATGAGAGTCACAGCAGATACACCAGGGATGAACATTGTTGGTTCCAGATTTGTTTTTCCCAAAGATGAGACAAAAAATAATCAGCTTTCCAAAAAAGGCACCTGTTTCATTTACTGCTGCCCTTCACGCCACATCGACCTGTCCATTCCCTCCCCTCAGCAGGCTCTGGCTTGCTCCACACCCCCCGCCCCCCCCCCCCACTACCCGCCCGGCCCACCACCCACCCCACCATTGGCGATAGGGCCTTCAGCCTCTCTGCCCCCCACCCTTTGGAACTCCATCCCAGTCCCTTCACCTCGCTCCCTCGCTACCTCCCTCCCTCGCTCCCTCGCCTCCTTCAAGGCACGTCTCAAGACCCTGGCATTTGACACAGCGCTGTCCACGTCTTCGAGACGTCTCAAAGCGCTTCACAGACTATACTGTAAAGCGCAGTGACTGTATATTTTGTGGGCGAAAACTGTACAGGTCCTATTGCTGAGTCACTGCTCGAGTGCAGTTGATTTCCTTTTGCTTGATGTGATCAACCGTGGGAAAGAAAGGCTAAACATTTCTCTCTCACCCACATGCGATTCCCCCCACCCACCCCCAGAGCACCTGTGTGACAAACACTGTCGTTTAAAGCTGGCGGGGAGTGGAAATCAACGAGGGGCTGAATTAGTTTCTCAATTAAAGCATTTCGACCGCTGTTCCCTTGAATTATTCAGGAGGTTTGCGTATATGTACAGCACGGACACAACGCTGGGTTTCTTTGGGAGCTCGAGGAACAGTGTTCATTGATGGCTGCAGTAACGTGGGATTCTCTCTCCCCCCCACCCCCCCACCTTCCCCCCACCTCCCACCCCCCACCCCGTGTCTGCGCTGTGTGGGAGGCCCATGTTACCGGGGTCTGTTTTTGATCGCTGAACAGTACAGTACAGACAGGCCAGGCTCAACAGCAACCACTTCTCAGACGGCAGAGAACAGCAAGATTAATATTTAAACACTGTCAGTGTCACACGGCAGGTGGGAGCGGAGGTGGGGTGTGGGGGTATGTTACCGAGACCCTCTTCACGTGAAATAGGAGGCAGGAATTTATGTAACGCGATTTATATTCATCTATTCTGTGGGGTCCCTGAGCAACCCAAACAGGAGTGGGTGGATTGAGAGACCAAATCGTTTTTCGTTTTATATACGAGGGATTATTACCCCCTCCCCCCCCCGGAAAAGCAATCGGCCAGTTGACAAACAATGGGGGTCCTGCTTATTGCCGGGTAAGGCAGATGTTTAATTAAACGAGTCAATTAAATGTTGGGGTCCCAACTTATGTGAGTGTTTCACCCAAAGACTAATGGAAATCTGGGACTCTTTCTCTCTCTCTCTCTCTCTCTCTCTCTGTCTCTCTCTCCTCCAAAAGGCTGTGGGTTATCAGATCAATTCAGTTTGTGAGGTCGGGGTATCAAGGGACATGGGGCAAAGGGCGGGTAACAACAACAACTTGCATTTGTACAGCATCTCTCAGGCGGACTAACGTCCCAACTACCTCCAGCCTAATTGGAGTCGAGGCACAGATCAGCCGGCGAATCTAGTAGAATGGCGGAACGGGCTGGAGGGGCTGAATGGCCTCCTCCTTCTCCTCCTCTTTCCTCCTCGTTCCTACCCGAGCGCGTTTGGGGATGGGGGTGGTGGGGTGAGGGGTGGGGGGGGGGGGGTAACCCGCACCTGTACGATCTCCAGCATCTCGTCGCGACTGATGTAGCCGTTCCCGTCCAGGTCGTACATGCTGAACGCCCACTTGAGCTTCTGCTCCAGTTTGCCGCGGGACGTGACGCTCAGGGCGATGATGAATTCCCGGAAGTCGATGGTCCCGTCGGCGTTGGTGTCGAAGGTGCGGAACACGTGCTCGGCGAACTTGGAGGCGTCGCCGTAGGGGAAGAAGTTGGCGTAGATCTTCTTGAACTCTTCCACCGTCAGATTGCCGCTCGGACAGTCTTTGAGGAAACCCTTGTACCATTCCTGCAGCTCGTGGTCGGTGAATTCCGTGTTCGCCCGGAGGTCCTGGAGCATCTCGGGGCGCAGCTTGCTGTTCTGTTTGCCCATGGCGGCTCAGGTGGTTGACACCTGCTCGAGGAGGGGGGGGGATGGGAGGGGAGAGAGAGTGAGAGAGAGAGAGAGAGAGAGAGAGAGAGAGACCAACGACAGTCAGGGCGTTGCAAACCACAAACAGCGAATCGCGTTTATTCTAACGGTAATAATCCTCGTTAATTCTAATGGTAATAATCCTCGCATTTGGCACAGTGCCTCATCGCGTCTTCAAGACGCCTCAAAGCGCTTCACAGGACACGCTGCCACGTTTGCCCACAAAACCAGAAGACGTTCATCGTACTTTATAGGACATGCCTTGAAGAGCTTTGGGGCCATTCCCCCAGTCACTACACCTTGCAGTGTATCCTGGGAAGCGCTTTGAGACGCCTCAACTATGTGATGAGGCGCTGTGTCAAATGCAAGGATTATTATCATTATTATTACTATTATTATTATTATCATTCTCCCAACCTGAAAGGTGTGATGCCAAATGTAAGGATTATTATTTATTATGTAGGTTTTCAGCATCTCGTTGAACCAAACACGTTGATTGAGATATCCTCTTGTTATGGATCGGGATGGAGAGAGTTGACTGGCGTCTCGAGACAAGTGTGAATGTTGATGCCTTTTTCCTATTTTCTCCTGTTTCCGACCTGTCTTACAGGAAGGAACTCAAGGGTGAGGATGTTATGCAAATCTAATAGACTTGCAGCAGGCGGTTAGGACAATATTAACATAATTCACCATTATCCCTCGGGTGGATAAACAGTCCTACACATCTCATTCACTGGTGGCAATCACTCATCTCTCAGCGCTGAAAGCCATTGGAGTTTTTCTACACTGTTCTTCCCATTGCTTGGACTCAGATCAACATCTCTGCATGTTCTTGTCTCTGTGGTACACATTGTGAGCTCTCACTGCAATGTTTCTGCAGCCAATGAATATTTCAATTGGAAACAAACTCTGCACCATGGAGCTGAGCCCAATTACACTTCCTTCACTCCGTCCCGTCCTCCCTCGCTCGCTCCCTCCCCCGCACTCTCCCTCGATCGCTTCCTCCCTCACCTTGCTGAATAAAACATCCTGCATTTGTAAGCAGTGATTAGCTGGGATTTCATAAGCACTTTGTTACAGTATTAGAAAACTGGCCTTGCTTGACCCCCTGCTATATCAGGTCATCACAGTGTATAAATACTCCACCTCTTACCTCCAAAAACAGCGCAACACCTGATGGCGTTCATCTTAACTCACCGTTAGTTAATTAATCTAAACATTAAAAAAATTAAAACTAGACACAGACAATTAAAAGTAGTCGGAATTAGAAATCAAGTCAATCCAACACAGCACCTGGGTCAGCACCACGAGATGTCTTCACAAAGAACGCCACAAAACACACAGTCACTCCACTTCACAGTATATCCTGTGAAGCGCTTTGAGACGTCATCTAGTTTTCGGATGATTGCTGAGGGATGTGCATTTGCCAGGACCCCGGGAGAGCTTTTTTTTACAAAATGGTGACACAGGTAACGTCCACCAGAACACACCACCCACCTCAGATGAACATCATGTCGTGTTAGACATCAGCAGTAGCAACAGCAGTGCAGCACTCTGCCCAAGGACTGCACTGAGACGTGCAACACAGGCAGGAGCCAGTTTTGTGCTGAATTTTTTTTTTTGGCCAGTGTTAGGGTAGCCGAGCATTCAAACTTAGTCTCGTTCACTCCTCCCATCCCTGCAGAGAGTGAAATGCGCAGCTTAGGCGAACAGAACATCGATAAGGAGTTTGAATCGGTTTCGAGAGATTTATTATAATAATAATAATCCTGGCATTCGATACAGCGCCTTATCACGTCTTCGAGACATCTCAGAGCGCTTCACAGGATACACTGTAAAGTAAATTGACTGTATGTTTTGTGGGCGAAATGGCGGAACAGGCTCGAGGGGCTGAATGTTCCCGGCAGCTCAAGATTCATATTAGATTCACAATATTTTGACTGCATCCCGTTTATCCTCAGCCTTGCTTGCAGAAGAACAATAGGTTTACAATTCAAAAAAGAGCAGAGGGCCACCTAAGCCGGTCCAGTGAGGTACATAAATTTGATAGCGGTTTTATTATTGAATCGCCTCACTCCATTACCCCTTTCCTTTCCTTGAAAGTTACCTGTCTTTGCTGAGTTATTGGTTTTAGAGGTTCCCGGTGAAGCTCAGATGATTTGAATTTATATTGGAATATTCAGTGGATGTTACAGATAATTTTATACACAGATAAAACTGTTTCGCCCACAAAATATTCTATTTGATCCTGGCTGATCTGTACCTCAACTCCAATCTCTGGAAGGCTTGTGGACGTAAAGTTGATTTTGTGAATTATTTGCAGTTTATTGTGTCGAGATAATTGCTAGACAGAACTGCCCTGCGGATCCGAACAGGTCAGTCAATGTGATGGGTGTCTGTTCATATTACCGATTCAAACGACTCTGGCTTCATCAACCTTCAGATCACTAACCATTAACCTCACCGTTATGTCACATTGGCCCAGGTAAATCAAACACAAGACTTTCTCTTGGAAGTACTGCCTCAGGGCTCGTCCTTGGCCAGACACATGATGTAATGAGTGTAATTACACCCAGTGTAATGAGATGGAGCTGAGAGATGAGAACACGTTCCCATTAATAGCCATTGGGACCGACATTATAGCACCACACTGCTGTTCAGTTCACCACTTTACAGCAGGTTTCCAGCCAACACTTGTTCACAGGGAGTTGGATCTTTGGTCAAGATAATCCCAATTAAACCTACATCGCTTGAACTAAACACGACTACCATTGGAACAGCTATGGGTTTCCGCAGGAGACAACCAAACGAGGACATACACTGTGCCCTGGATGTGGTATATTTCTTGCCCATCTTCAGGTCCCGCCTGAAGACCTTCCTATTCATCTCCCCCTCCTCCTGGCTTGGGGTCTTGCTCCGCCACTGTCAATCGCTCTGAGACACTACCCTGCATGAGGGCGCACTGTGTAAATGCAAGCGATTGTTATTGTTGATTAAATAAATAATAATAATCCTTGCATTTGATGCCGCGCCTTATCACGTCTTCGAGACGTCGCAAAGGATACACTGTAAAGTGAATTGACTGTAAAGTGGAAGTTTTCTTTATGTTGAGATAATTGCTGGACAGAACTGCACTGCACTGCAGATCCGAACAGTGCATTCAATACGATGGGAGTCTGTTCATATTATGATTCAAGTGACTCTGGGTTCATCAAACTTCAAAGCAAACATGGTAACATCTAGTTGTTCATTTTATAATCCAGTGGAGAGATGAAGATTGCACTAAACTAAACGAGGCCATTTGTGTTGAGAATGAGAATCAACTTTATCGCAAACACATCACTGCACTGACTCTAAGGTTTAAGAAACAATTTCGAGACTGATGTTGGAGGCACTGATGTTGAGATTCTAATAATAATCACTCTTGTGTTCCTGCTAACTCTTGGTTTCACGTTTAAAGGGTAATGTTATCGGATAAATTGTTACCGTTAGCAGAAAACTGCAGATTTCTGAAAAGTAATAAACATTGGAGATTAAAGCATTGATGCCAGGGAACATGCTGCATTATAATTGCTCTCGATTACATTATCCACGACTGTTTGTGGGACGCTGCTGTTCGCATTTGGCTGCCACATTTCTCCCACAGAATATATGCAGTCAATTCACATTACAGTATTTTCTGCAGAGCGCCTTGAGACGTCTAGAAGACGTGACCAGTGCTATATCAAATGCAAGGATTATTATTATTAATAGCAAGGGATGCAGGGCAATTGAAGTTGAGGCACAGATCAGCCATGATCTGATAGAATGGCAGAACAGTCTCGAGGGGCTGAATACCCTCCTCCTGTTCCCATGTCACTTTTTGGTTAGGCTAAAACTCTGACAGTGAGAGAAAATCTCCCACAGAAAGCAATTGAAGAGCACCTGTCTATCCACAGGCAGTGTACAACAGTCCCACTAATAATCCAAGTAACTGGACTCGCCCACAAACCCAATGAATCACAAAATCAATAGGAATTGAACAGTTTGCATCTCATTACTCGACTTGACATTCTCATGACTGACAAGACATTAATTTTCCAACCCATTTACCAATTTGGGGAAACAATTTGCAAAAAGTCTCTTTCTTACTTACATACATACATGCATACATACATAGACAGACACACCTACATACACACAAACACACACAGACACACATACATACACACACATACATACACATACATACATACATATATATACAAATATGAAAAAACACCAAAATGTCAAACCTCAACATTTTCCTTTCCCATTTCCAGAAATTAAAATCGCTGAGGCCCAATATTTTAGTTTTTTTTAAAACCAACTTAAAACAGAAACGTTGCATGTTTTCTCGTCGAAAGAGTATTAACTAAACCACTTTGTTTCATCGCTTCTGAACTCCAAGGTGTGACATTCTTGCTATGGTACTTGTCAGGAGGATTCCAAGGCACAGCTGATGATGTCTTGGCGACAGGATTTGGAGGAACAGACCAGTCACTGGGCAGAGAGTTTGTTGTTTGCTCTGCGAGCTGGAGTCTGAACAGGAAGGTTTGGTGCCAGTTGGACAGGCAGCAGCAGCAACAACAACTTGCATTTATACAGCACTCTTGACACAGGGTAGCGTTCCAGAGCGCTTGTACAGTTTTTGTACCAGGAAGGACGGCGTAATAAGAGGTTTTTGAACACCGCAAACTTCGAGGTCATTTTTCTCCAATGATATTCACCGTTATGCTGAATTGGGATTCTTTGCCTTGATCACCATAAAAGAGATCAGACTGCAATTAAAACCGTGAAACCAGTCATTGGGGAAGCGTAGAACTCCTAACGACAATTATCACAGCAGCCGTCATCAGCAGAGATGGAAAGGAATGACGCCAGTTAAAAGGGATGCCATTTGGGGGGCAGAAGTAGCCAAATGATTCGGTGTAATTTGAACAACACAGGGCCCTCTTTTACCAAATCTATTTAGCGGTAAATTCCGTGACAACCGGATTCATTCCAATTTCAAAGAGACTGAAGATAAGTTGTAATTTTTGATTGTGTAACTATTCCCCTGAAACAAACATTCACTTGAGTGGAATTAGCTGTACACGCTTCAATGACAATTACCGTGCACCTTGGGAGGGGGGGGGGGGGGGGGGGGGAAGGCACGAGCGCATACAGCTGTACTGTGGTTGAATAACAAATAGGTTATTTTTACTTAAAAATTAGGTGCGTCCACAAACATCGCTCTGTGATTCTCGGCAACAGTCAAGCTTCAGGGGGAGCATACGTCTGCCTTTACTATGCAAAACTGTTTGACCTTTAAGCTTTGTGTTTGTTCATCGAGGTCGAGGCAAAATCATATTGCTTCATAAATCCATGGCAAAGTTCACAGGACTGAAGATGGTCAGAAGGTGGTGGATGGGCTACGAGTAGACCAGCTCGGGACTCTTCTGTCTGGAAAAGAGACATCTACAAGGCTCAAGGAATGAATCCAAATTCTCCTGTTCCTAATCTCGTATCTTCGCTAATTCTATCCCAAATGTTATGAAAGTTTCTTCTCTGATTCCCTGCAGTCGCCTGATTCTGCCTCTTCCACAGTCCCTGTGTCAATCGCCAGTGAAGGAAAATGGCTGCAGTGGAATCCTAATGCGTCTAATTCACTGGAGGGGGAAGAACACAGCAAACAGCTGGTTGTAAACACAAATACATATGTCTATGTGACAGAGCTGGCTTTATTGGATGTGCCGCTAGCCATTTTTCACTCAGAGTTTGTAGACCAACAAAAACATCATTT
Organism: Callorhinchus milii; assembly: GCF_018977255.1. Lineage (NCBI taxonomy): Eukaryota > Metazoa > Chordata > Chondrichthyes > Chimaeriformes > Callorhinchidae > Callorhinchus > Callorhinchus milii. Next base: position 12,152,702 of record NW_024704751.1, read on the forward strand.
TTCTACTTTTAATTTCATTTCGATTTCAAGGTCCTCACACTTACTTACAAATCAATTCACAGCCTCAGCATCTCCCTGCCTCTCTCACCTCCTTACGCGCCCCCGCTACTTCCACAAACCACCCCCTTCGCTCACATGGCCTCTACACATCCCTTGTCCTCTCTGTTCCACCATCAGCAGCCGTACTTGCAGCCACAACACCCCCCGAAACCCTGGAACTCTCTCTGCCTCAATCCCTCCAATTTGCCACCTCCGTGTCCATCTACAGATCACATTTGAACACCTTCCTCTTTGACCATCACCTCCCCAACCCCCTCTCTCTCTGTGGTTGAGTGTCAGGCTCTGCCGCTGCTAAGCTCTCCGAGACACTGTCTCCTGGAGCAAAGATAAGACATCAGGAACAGGAGAAGGCCATTCATTCCCAGCAACGTTCCAGCTACGGTCACCTCCCCCCACTGTCAAATGTTCTGGAACGCTAACCTGCGTGAGGGGCACTACATAAATGCAAGTTGTTGTTGTTGTTATCAGGTCTCCTAGACATCTCTGTTCAAGACAGAAGAGCCCAAGCTGGTCTGATCGTTTCTCTGACATCAGGGAATCATCCTCACTGTTTATGGCCCGGTCTCTGGGGCCTGGGAAGCCCTTTGTGCCCACTGTGGGCAGGACTCCAGGTGCAGCCTGACTAAAACACCGCACGGCTTGAGCACAGCATCTGGGGAGCTGAGTTCAACTGATTTGGCAATATAGCCCGTAAGAGTCAGTAGGAACCCGGTTGTTAGTCGATTGGCGGATCGCTTTTCCGAGGGCTAATAATCCCTTAAAATGTTTTTTTAAATAATGAAAATGTGTTCACTCAATCCACGACACCGGCCTCCCCCACCCCCCAAGCCTCGGCTCTCGCCAACCTGCGCCTAATACTTTTTCAGGACTGACCTTCAAAATCATAATATTTGACATTATAATATAATATAATTCTTGCATTTGACACAGCCCCTCATCACGTCTTCGAGACGTCTCAAAGCTCTTCACAGGATACACTGTAAAGTGAATCGACTGCATATTTTGTGGGTGAAATCATTGATGTTTCACACGGAATTTCTATTTCCCTGGCGTCTCTTGGCCAAAAATTGTCCAGACAAATTAGTCAGTCGCCCCATGGCAGTTTGTGGGGCTTTTGCTGTGTGTAAAACGTCACTCCCTCTGCATGACAGCAATTGGAGTGAAGTGCTTTGAGATGATACATCATTATATAGGCTATAAAAATGCAAACTTTGGTCCCTTATATTGAGCAAAATTCCACTGAACAATGGAATCGGAACCCAAACACTGTGGGTTCAAATACCAACGAATCCACTCAGCCTTACACCTTTTCAGTCATTGTCGACAGCAAGTCTTAAAAACCTTTGCTGAAATGTAAATTTAGACAGCAAACTTGCCAAAACAGCCTCCCTCGCCACTTTGCTCTCCGTTGCAACTCATCCTCAAAGCGTGGCTGACTTTACTTGGGAGCCAGAACTGTCAGCTTCGATTTTATAAAGGCAATTAAACATTTATCCGCATGACGAAGCTTAAAATACCTTGGAGCCTTCTTATACCTTCACACAAACCAGATTAATCTGAAGGACTGTGCACCCACTGCAAGCCATCGGGGAAGATTTTTGATAGCTTCCCAAGATCAGGGATGTAATAAGTAATTAATAATAATAATAATAATAATAATCGTTGCTATTGGGCCTCATCACGTCTTTGAGACGTCTCAAAGATCTTCACAGGATATTCTTTAAAGTGTATACTTTTGTGGGCAAAACGCAGCAGCCAATGGCGCACAGCAGTGTCCCATCTTACATGAGGTTTCAATCATAGATTAGATCTGCTCGCTGCCCTCTCGAATAACTCTCAATGTGGTCAGGGAAAAGGGAGAGGAAATAACAACAACAACTTGCAAATCCTTTTGGGATCAGCCTCACTCTTAGTTGACTGTCAACTGGGATCAACAGCAGCTGCGGTAAACTCCACCGCCCAGATCGTCCATCACTCGGGACTCGAGGAAGAAAGAGGGTAGCGGGAGATGTGGTAGCAGTGGGAACCCAACAAATTGGGAGGGATAAAAACTGCCATCTGCGTTGCCCCTCGGGCAAGGCTGAGCGACGGGAGGCTTTCCTTTCTGCACAGACTGAATGGCAGGTGCTCTCCCGGAGATTGACTTTCACCTCAATCCGTGCGTCATCAAGCCAGGGCACAGGGCCATTTTGCACAGGTTTGTGCTGCCAGCGCCTGCTGAGAGTTTCGAGATGGAAAGAGGCAAAGGCTCTGGTCAGAATACAGGTGGAGGCCAATCCTCTTTACTGTACGGTACATGTGGGTGTCTCACAGAAATGGTGTTCGCTGGTTAGAAGGATCCGGAAGGAAAAAAGGAAAAGATAGTTTATTATCTTCTAAAATGAACGAAAATGGTTCCTTTCTGTAATCAGGACTCACTCAAGTGGAAAGCGTTCCTTTAGGTCCGAGCTGACGCAACCTTAAATGGATGAGGGAGTTAGGCTAACGCATTATGTTCAGTGGCTTTTGAATGACTGAGCAAAGCTGCTTGTGCCTTCAGTTATAAGTTGTAACAAACGGGTGAGTGTCTCAGCAAAAAGGACAGTGATTTCAGCTTTTGACCCACAGTCCCTCCGTTGGAGGGCAAAAAGGCAAAGGGCTTCTCTACATCACTAGCGTGTGCGCTGCTGGCTGGTTCTCTGGCTTTGAGGAGGATGTGGAGTTCCGTAGCTAAACGGTTAGCGCAAATGGGAGGACCCGGGTTCGATTCCCGGGCAAGGCGGAACCGTGGTCAAGTTTCCTTACTCCACACGCATTCCTCTGTTTACCCAGCAGCAACAACAACTTGCATTTACATAGAAGTAGGAACCCGGCTGTTCGTCGAATTGACTGTATATTTTGTGGGTGAAACGCAACAGCCAATTACGCATAGCAGTGTCCCACAAACAGTCTTGGATTGAGTGACCAAATCATTATTATTATTTTTTTATGGTGGGTAGGGATTATTACCCCCAGAAAGCCATCTGCCAATTGACTAGCAACCGGGTTCTTACTTACTGCTGGGTAAACAGACATTCTGAGTTGCACGTTCCTTTAATATAGACCAGGGGGAAAAAAAACCTGACTATTATCTGCCTATCACCAGGCACAGGCTCGAAACCAGGTCAAATGGAAAGTGTGCTTCTCATTTTCTTTTCGATTATATTTTCAATATAGGTTAACTCTGCCGACTGCAGTGGAATGACCAAATGTTATCTGGTCTGGAATGTGTGCTACCAACATGAGCCGCATTGAGGTCCTGTCTATTGTGGTTTCTTGTACATGCTCTGCGTGCAATGGAATGGAAATGTCAACTTGGCCTCAGTCGCGCTGATTGCAGGCACCAAGTCACCGTATTCATGTTCTGCCCTTTTGATTAACGTGGGTTTGTGGTATTCGTGCTGCATCCAAGGCTGTTAAATTAAACCTTGTCTGTGCCTCTGCAGGCTCAGTCCAGAAGGTGAGTGCTTTTGATCACCTGCTGGCTTTCAGAAGCACAAACGTTGGGTTTGTGAAGCCTCTGCCTTTTGCTTCACATGTTCCCTGACGCCCATTTATCTATCACTGCACAGCACTTTACAGTATATTCTGTGAAGCGCTTTGAGATGTCTTGAAGACGTGATGAGGCGCTATACCAAACGCAATGATAAAATTAAAAGGACTAATTACTGTTGAAACCCTTGCAACACCAAGAGTTTCAATAGTAATTAGTTATTTTAATGACTTTAATATTAATAATAACAATTCTTGCATTTGATATTGGAGTCGAGGTATAGATCAGCTATGATCTAATAGAATGGCAGAACAGGCTCAAGGGGCTGAAGGATCTCCTCCTGTTCCTATGTTGAGACGTCTCAAAGCGCTTCACAGAATATACTGTAAAGTGAATTGGCTATGTATTTTCTGGGCGAAACTGTATACTTTAGGGCGCTTGGTGTCAAACCTGAGACTACTACTGTAGCTCATAGATTTTTTGTAATAATCAGCACAAAGAAGATTTTGATCACAACAGGTTGAAGTCTTTAGTTCCTACCTACTTGCCAAAAATAATTTCAATTCCCACTTTGAAGAGGAGGTGACTTCAAGGTGATCTCATTAAAATGTTCAAGACTATGAAGGAGATCGACGGCAGCTCACCTCCTTCCAAGTTCCATCTCAAAACCCTCCCCACCCTCGCTGCCCTCCACCCTCCCAACCCCAACCCCCAGTTCAAGTCCGAATCCCTGATTGTCCAGCGCCTTGGGACGTGAAAGGCGCCGTGTAAATGTCATCTGTTGTTGTTGTTGCTGTACAAAGATGACCAGTTCAAACACCAGGCCCCACAGTATAAGGATAAAGGCTTCCTGCACAGTAGTTTGGTAACAGTTGCAGTCCTATTTCTCAATGTCAGGCAGAATCCAACACAAACAAATGACATTGTACAGTGCCTTTCACGTTGGGAGGACGTTCCAAACTGCTGGATAGTGGGGTTAAGAGGGTGACCGAAGGCACGGTTATAGAGGAAGGTCTTGAGTTGGGCCTTGAAGGAGATAATGGTGGGGTGGGGTGGGGTAGGCCGGGGGTGTGGGAATCCAGCACAGAAATGAACCGCATGAGTTCAGAAATCCGGTCGAGAATGAACCTTCACAAAGAGCTTTCTGACGATGTGCCGGTAACCGGCAGGAAACGCGTGAATCATAAATGATCACACGCACCATTTGCAAGTTATTCTCTTCTGTTGTGAGGAACGCTTAATGCCAACAGGACTTATCATAAAGGTGACAGGGCACCTCGTTCTTGCTTGGAAACCGTAAAGGTCATTGTACATCCACCCCCAGGCTTCCATCTCATCAGAACTCTCTCTGCAGCGACATGAAGCAAATCACACTCATTCGGATACGCGTGTGGTTTTAATAGCAAGGGGATTCCCACCAACGTCACAAATAGCTGGGCTGCCAAAACAATGTCAATTGCAATTTGAGCAGCTCTTCAGTGGGGTTTCTGCATCAGGCTCATGTGACAAAGGTTACAGTTCCCCTTGGGTTTCTCTTCATCTAGTTCTAGTTCCTGTGGGTGTTTCGCCCACAAGAAACACACAGTCACTCCACTTTACAATGTATTCCGTGAAGCGCTCTAAGGCCTGTTAAGGCGTGTATCAAATGCAAGGATTATTATTATTACTATTATTATTACTATTATTATTATTATTCATTAGGGTGAGCTGCCCGGTTGCAGTTCACATCACACATCACTTCCTCCGTAGAATTACATCGAACCTTACAGCGCAGATACAGACCATTTGAGTCACTTGGTCGGTGTTTTTACTCCCTACCCTGCGCTTAACCTCGTTTCTCTCCTCTGTCTTCTCTCTCTCTTCTCTCTCCCATTCCACCACATTTTGCACACGCAGGCACTCACACTTAATGAATACTGTTATTCCTTCAAGTGTATCAATGTTCGCTGTTAGGATGTTATTAAGTCTATAATCCGGTAATCCCTGTCTTTAGATACTGAATGTTTGTGCATCGTCCTCTTAATTAAAATTTTGACTTTTAAAATAATCCCCCGCGAAAAAAAACCTATTCAAACCGAATTTCCAAATGATATCAAGCTACACTGAATTCAGCATATCAACCGTCATCGAGATTTCCCCAACCAAGGAAAGAGATATAAAATACTTCCGTTTCAAAGATTTAGGGGACAGTCCAAACACAAACACAGTCACTAGATGTCTCATCCCCACTCCAGTGACAGCGTTGGTAGAAAAGCCTTGTTTCTATGCCCTGAACCTCTGTATCTCATTGCCTCCAACCTCTCTCTCCCTCTCTCGTCTTTAATTCCCACCTTAAAACCTGCCTCTTCTCTTCCCCTTCTCACTTCCTCAGTGTCCGACCCCATCACTGTGAAATGCGCTGAGACATTATCCCACGTGAAGGGCACGACTGTATACAAATATTAGTTGTAGTTTCTTTATAGTAAATTCCTGTGTAGGACTTGGAGATGTTTATTTGACAATGTCACGCAATATTATATCACATGCAAAGATTGTTACTGCCTCACATTTGATGTAGCACCTTTCACTTTGAGAGATTATCTCAAAACACTTCACAGAATTTACTGTGATGTTTATTCGCTGTGTGCTTGTGAAGTAATTGTTACAGCGATTGTGTATTTTGTAGGTGAATGCTATCATACATTGTAATTATTGTTGATGTTAATATTATTATAGACAGAGTGGGATTGATTGCCACAGGATAACTACATGTACAGAACAATCAGAAAAATAACCACCATAATGATTATTATAATAATAATGCTACTACTACTAATAATAATCCTTGCACATCGTTGAGAAATCTCAAAGCGCTTCACAGAGTACCGTGTCAAGTGTAGTGACTGTGTATTTTGTGGGTGAAACTCGGCAGCCAATCGCGCACGCAAGCAGTCGTGGATTGAGTGACCAGATTATTACTCCTGGAAAGCGATCCGCCAATCGACTAACAATCGGGTTCCTACTTACTGCTTGGTATACAGAGGCGTGTGGAGTAAGGAAACTTGCCTAAGGTTTCGCCCTCTGCCGGGAATCGAACCCGGGCCCTCTCGCTTGCGAGGCGAGTGCTCTAACCACTGAGCTACAGGACTCCACGTACAATTGGAAGCTAAACTATTGAACTTGGGCATTACACAAATCTAAATTTGTCAATTTTTCACTTCATTTCCTAGCACTTTTACGGCATGAATCGCAACTGCAGGCAATGAGTAGAGAATTGAGATTGGAGCAGCAATCGACACGATGGGCCCAAGTGGCTTCCTTTTCTACAATTCTTCCTGTGCTGGCATTTCTATAATAACTAACTGAGAAAAATTTGAAAAGAGGTTATTTCACAGCAATAAATGTCTAAAACTAACCTTTAAATCAAAATGTCTCAGTCGACTCGGAAACCAGCAAAGCCTACACTTACCAACCAATTGTAAGGGCCCTTTCCAAGGCAGGAGCGAGCTGGGATAATTCCAAGACAAGACCAAAGATTTCAATACAACAACCTGTCCTCAATTTGGATAAATACACTGATATTGTCACATTTTATTTTCATAGTGGGTGGGTGGGGGGGGGAGGGGTTGTCTGCTGGGTGTCTGATGTACATGGAAACCCATCACAATGCTTAAGTGTCTCCCAAACACAAAACCACTGCAAATTCCACGTTTCACCCACAAAACACCCCATCAATTCACTTTACAGTATATCCTGTGAAGCCTTTGACGTCTCGAAGACCTGATAGACTGAGGTGGGAATTTCTCCGCATTCGTATCCACACCAACAACAACAATTTGCATTGACATAGTGACCCTCAGGCAGGGTAGCGTCCCAGGGCGCTTGACAGTGGCGCAGCACGAATCCAAGCTGGGGGGGAGCGGGGAGATGACCGTAGGCACGATCGAAGAGGAAGGTGTCCTGGCGCGACCCGAAGACGGGGAAGGAAAGGGGCAAGGCGGAGGGCTAGAGGATAGAGAAGAATGTTCTGGAGTTTCGAGGCAATATCACCAGACAGGTTGTGTAGTGTATAACGGTGCCGTTAGTTAATCATTATGAAATCACGTCAGCGATTAAACCACATTAAGGGTTAACTTCTAGGTTTTATTAGCTCCAAGATTAATCCTATGGATAGTGATTGGAGATTTAGAACCACAACTGAACAAGTGGTGCTGAACAGCACTCGTGAGAAGATTAATGAAAGTCTAATAGCACCAGTTAGAATTACTGGCTCCTGATACCTTTCCCGGGCAATTTAAGGAGGATTTTGTTCTCATTACACTGGATTCCATTACTATCCCTCTCAGCCGGCAGTCAAAAGACTGACCAGAAGAATGGAGATGGTTTCAATGTAATGTCAGTTCCTTTATCTTTGAAAAGAGACAGAGGGAGAGAGAGAGAAATCCGTGGGAGCAAACTAATTCTCATGTTGATTGCAACTGAAATTGGCGCAGATTTGGATTATTCTGCCCACTTAGAGACGGTCAGAGAATCCGTCTGAGAAAACATTAAAGTGTACATCTGCATGAAAAGGTCTCGCTGGGGTTGACAAGACAAAAGGAAGATTGTCAGATTGAAGTTGAAAGTGATCAATTGGATGGAATTGGAAGCGAAGGAATCCAGGGTTAATAAGTGGAACCTTTTGCAATATCAGTCAATGGTGAATTGGCCCAGATGGGGAACGAAATAACCCAAGACAATAAATACAGCACTTTTACTGCAGAGAAAAAGACAAGCAGATTGACATGAAGAAATCAATCACTATGGAAACAATTCTCAATCCAATCGCTCAAATTCAAGATACACATGTGAGAGAGCGAGAGAGAGATATAGAAATACAATAAGTCTCCTGCATGTTCAAAGCAACTGGATAACTGCACTCACCGTACTGTGAACCCAATACAGTATATCTGATGAGCAATAACTGGAGCGCTGCTATTGAGGATAGAGATCTGTTTGTAGGCTGGGCATTATGGATTAATTGGCCTAAATGCATCGATCTCATTGATGACTTTAATGATTAAACACCCTGGGAGGCCCAGGGATGATGATGAGCAAAGTGGGAAACACTACGATCGATTCGTAGAAGACGACAATTTGGAAATGCCAAGAAGGTTCAGGATTAGAGTTGCTGCACCTTGTGGAGTCCTGTAGCGTAGCGTGGTCAGAGCACTCGCCTCGCAAGCGAGAGGACCCGGGTTCGATTCCCGGCCAAGGGGGAACCTTAGGCAAGTTTCCTTACTCCCACCCCCACACGGCTCTGTTAACCCAGCAGTAAGTAGAAAACATGGCAGCCAATCGCACACAACAGTGTCCCACAAACAGTCGGGGACTGAGTGACTGATTTATTCCCCTTGGAAAAGGGATCTGCCAATTGATTAACAACAGGGTTCCTACTTACTGCTCGGTAATAAGAGGCATGGGTGTGGAATAGGGGAACTTGCTTAAGGTTTCACTCTGATCCGCCCAGGAGTTGAACCCAGATCCTCTAGCTTGCGAGTGCTCTAACTACTAAGCTATAGGACTTCACAAACTGTGCCTGGATTGTCAGGTGTAATCACCAGGGTGGGGGGGAGACAAGAAGGGGGGAGTGGGGTGGACAAGAAGGGGGGGGAGGCTGGGGAAAGAGGGGAGGATAAATCACAATTTCCATCAAGGTCTAGGAAACTGTAGAATCAGTTTTGCAAAATGTGTTGTTGTTGATGTATTTAAATGAAAATATAAAAGTGTGAGACTCAGACATGAATTCTGGGCATTAATTGCATAAAGAAATGAAAGTCATTCTGAAAAAAAAATGCAATGAGTTTCAACCCCTGGGGGTCGGTCCAACCAATCACTTCCACAGATAAAAGCTTTGTGCAAAATTGTTTTTCTTTTGCGAAGATAAACAACATATTCCGGTGGAAATTTGGTTTGATTTTCATTACCACTCAAGTGGCTGAAGGGAAATGTACAAAAGTCTCGATTTAGAATCTGTTGCTGTGGTCGAATTGGAAGCCTTGTGTTGAAGACGCCAAGTGACCACAGACAGGAAGAATTTACTCTCAGCAAACAGCAAGCAGCAAGCAAAGTGCGCACACACACACACACACACACACGTTCACTGCAAAGGATCATGCAAGGATAAGTCAATTTGCAGCTCGATGGGGAAAGAACGAAAAGCTGAATGAAACATCGACTCAGCAAGGAACCCCGGCGTCTTCAAACCTCAAGGTCGAAAAATATAACATGTTTGGTTTCGAAACTCTGTTCAGAGGCAACTTCCAATTAATTCACCTTTAATAATAATAATAATAATAATACGAATCCTGGCATTGGATCCAAAGCCTCATCACGTCTTCGAGACATCTCAAATCGCTTCGCAGGATAGACTGTAAAGTGAATTGACTGTGTATTTTGTGGGCAAAGTGATTCCACCTCGAATTTCACCAGCTATGCTATCGAACCATAAAATCTTACCGCACCGAAGGGAGGTCATTCAGCCCATTGATGGTGCCTGTGCCGGCTCTTTGAAAGAGCTATCAACTAGTCCCAATCCCTCGCTATCACCCCAAAGCCCTGCAAGTTCTTTTCCCTTTTCAAGTACATGTCCAATTCCCTTTTGAAAGCTACTTTCGAATCTGTTTCAACCACTCTATCAGGTGGTGGGTTCCAGACTGTAACAACTCGCAGGTAAAATAAAACACTTGTGTTGTTCAGCTGCATAAGGAGATGGTAACACAACTCACCATTCTGCACATGGGGGCAATGCTCCGTGATGTGCTTACACATTGGCTTAGGTGCAGGACAAGGGAAAAGATTGATGGGTCATTTCTAAGGCCGGATCTGAACGGTTTTAAATACATTTCCCACCGCAATTCAGTCGATCGGGACTAATGGAGGTGACTTAACCTGCAGAATCATGGCACTCAGAGACTTTTCATCATTAAGCCAAATTGAGTCATACTTCCGAGAGAGAATAGCAGAAGACTGGAGGGTCATAACAAAGACTGGAAGATCATGACGTGAACTGTATGAAATTAAGCAGTTAAGTTTCGCCTGTGATGAAGAAGGGTCAAAGGGAGATAGTCAGGGATTTGGAGGAAGAGTACAACAAACATGCACTTCAGATATGAAGTGAGTGACCGATTGTCCCAGATTGTTAACCAGGACACTGGGAGAAACTCCCTTCTCTTTTCAAATGATGCCGTGATATAACATCTCACCTGAAGGACGGCACCTTCAACAATACAGCACATACCCAGCGCCACGTGAGAGCGTCAGCCTGGACTATGTGAGTCCAAAGTCCCGACGTGGCTCTCGTTGCTTGGTCTCACAAGTCCTTGACTCTCTCTCAATCCGCCCGCCTTGCCCCCTCCCTCCTCATTTTCAAATCCCGCCTAAAGACCTTCCTTCTTGATTGTGTTTATGGTCACCTCCCCTCTCCTCCCTCTCCTTCCTCTCCCCTCTCCCTCCCCCCCACCTTGGCTCGGTGTCAAACTCTGCCACTGTCAAGCGCTCCGGGACGCTACCCCACGTGGAGGGCGCTGTATCAATGTAGGTTGTTGTTGTTGACACAAGCAAGAACGAGGTGCGCTGTCAACACCAATACACAGAAGCAGATGGATGTCAACCCTTAATGTCTCATTAACATTATGCGGGGAGTACATGTTAAACGTGTTAAAGTTGCGAGGAAAGCTGCAAAGACTTCGGGGAATAGCCAGAAACTTGCAGATGTGCTTTAAAATAAAACAAAAATGCCGTTGACATTGATAGTCTAACCCAAGTCAAGGCGTTCCAGCAGTAAGCGAACAACTAGGCTCCTCACAAACAGCCAGCATTGGCAAAGTGCCAACATTGCCAGGTGTAAGGGGATATCTGGAGAACCAAGATAAGACTTTTAAATGGAAACATTTGATGAAGTGCTTGGATTCAATATGTGACATGAAATAAATGAACTTCCAGCAGAGGTGGTGTTGAGGTTAGGATTTAATGACTGTTGCCTTGGGTTCCACCATCCCAACCGTTTGTCATTCAAACCCAACCGCGTGGATTCACGTGGATATCAGAATAGCAACAACAGTAAGCAATCACTCACAGGGTTTCACTGATATTAGGTCAGAGTACGAAGGGATACGGGGTAAGGGGGTGGTAATCGGACTTGAGGTACAGATCAGCCATGATCTTATAGAATGGTGGAACAGGCTCGAAGGGCTGAATGGCCTCCTCCTGTTTCTATGTCTGTATCTGACGTTATGGCCGGACTTTGTTTGCTGGACCAGGATTTGGATTTGGTGGTTAAGGCACACACACCAACTCAAGTCTTGTCCTTCCTGTTAAGGCATGGCAATGTTTTAATGATCTACTGACAAGATAACTGCAGATTACAGTTTATTGAGCCGGCAATCTATTGAATTAGCAGGTTATAATAATCTTTGCATTCGATATAACTTCTTATTACTTTGGCGAGACATGAGCAGGGAGATAATAATAATAATAATAATAATAATAATAATGATGATAATAATAATCCTAACAGTCTTTGATATAGCGCCTTATCACATCTTTGAAGCGTCTCAAAGCGCTTCACAGAACATACTGTAATTTTGGTTGAAATGTGAAGCAATGACTGGCAGTCAGCACTTTGTCTGTTTTGTTTATATAACTGAGCTTGTTAGGATTTGTTAGTTTTTCTACAGACTGTTATATATACTTGTTATGTAGGTTTACATATGTGCACTCACAGAGAGACACAGAAGCATTGTAGCCGTGCAGTAGATAGCCTCAAAGCGCTCTGAGGACATCTTTATCATAGTCTAGTCAACTGAAACAGTAACAATGATAGAGATGTCAGATATCCACTTTGGGTTGGTGGAGAAATCAATATTCTCCTCAGTATTTCTCACATCGATAAATCATATCCACAGCGAACTCTGCCGTTTTGCTAATTCCGTCAATGCTGGTGAGGTTCCAGCTCTTGTCTCGTGTTACGTTTCGCCCACAAAACACACAGTCACTACACTATACAGTATATCCTGTGAAGCGCTTCGAAACGTGAAGTCTCAAAGACGTGATAAGGCGCGACATCAAATGCCAGGATCGTTAATTTACTATATTTTTCTCATCGCAAATTCAGAATTGCACAGCCCCTTTGTAATAACAGCCAATTGTTTTATTATTTTGCTTCACAGAATGTGACCGAGAAATCTCCTAATAACTTACTCCAGTGTCTACTCCAAGTCGAGGTGCCAACATTTTGGAGGCGAAAATACAGTTATTGCTCCCTCCCCCAACTTGAGATCACGGAGGTCAATGTGTACATGGACGATGGCTTTTACAGGCTGAAAAAATACCTTGAATTAGATAAGAGATCGCTAGTGGTAGTGGATGGAGTACCTCAGTCTGTACTGGGAATCCAACATACTCCATTGTGATTAAGCAGAGACTTAAACATCGCAGTGTGAACGAAGGGGATTCTGCAATATACCTTCTAGGATTATTAACATGCTGCATTTCGTAGCGTGGGAGCTTAGGTTTCCATGTGGAAGATGACACTGTGTGCATCCGGGTGGAAGTCAGGTAAAGGTCGAAGTCAATGTCAATCATTTTACTGGCGTTTAGATTGCTGAAATCATTCCTGCAGGAGCGCTGAATGTTTCAATTGCTCTCTCTTTATCAGATATTCGCGTCCCACAGAATTGGCCAGAATCAAAATGTTAGGAGGATTAAATCTATAACTCTTTTAAGATTAGATTTCGCAGCCATGGGAGAGAATAGAGCGTAGCATCAATGGAAGCCATTTTCTATTAATTGGCCGATAATCTGCAGATGGCCAGCTCTTCCAATTGCCTTTAGTAGGGAAAGGTGCCATACAGTGTAGCTCAAAGCCACACTTACTGGCAAAGTGGAAAGAAAGTTCGCAATCTGTTAATGACTTAAACTTGCCCAAAGTATTGGCAATGATTGGAACACAAATTGAATGGAAATGGGATGATAACAGGATAAACTAGGACCCTTTGCACTTGAAAGAGACATCTCAGAGGCACCTTATGGAGGTAATAATAATAATCCTTGCAATTGTTATAGTGCTTTATTCGAGACGTCTCAAAGCGCTTCACAGTGAATTGACTGTATATTTTGTGGGCGAAACGTAAAAGGTACATAAGATATTACATGGGATTGAGGAAGTCAACCAGAACAATACTTTCGGATGCACTGAGACAGCAGAACAAGAGGTCACGCGTTTTGAGTTGCAAAGGACAATTTACAAAACAGCCAGCATGAAGTATTTATTTTCCCAGAATGTAATCGACAACTGGAACAAGTTACAAGGAAAGGTGTCTGTGGCCAGGACCCTGGGACTCATTTACAGAACAGCTTGATGCTGTGATGGAAGGAGGGTAGTGCAGATATCCTGGATGGATGCCATCAAGGGGCTGAAAGGACATTTTTCATCCAAACCTCCCTTGTGATCTTGTGACTGATGTGATGTTCCCCCAAGTTTCGATTTAAACGTTGAAACAGTGGCTAAACAGAGAGTCAAAGGGGGGAACCTCTGGGAATAAAAATATCGTGAAGCATGTTCGACACGATAAGGTGCTAAAATCCAATCCAAGGATTAATAGAAAAACAATGAAAAATAAAATAAGATTTTTGTCAGGGGCTGAGGTCAGGCCTAAACATAGCCTAATTTCCCATTCACGTTTCCTCCTTGATGAATTTCAGCTACTTTGGGAGTAAACTGAGGCTTACTGCACACACACACACACACATGCACACACGCACGCACTCCTAAATAGCTCCACGGGGCTCCAACCTACCGAACACCAATCCAGTTCCAAGTTAAAATGAAATAAAAAAGAAACTTCTCCTTAAAAAGATCAGGACGAGATCAGTGGTCCTTTGGGGGGTAAAAATAAGAGCCTTGAGAGATTTTAGATTTATATCCAACCAAGACAGTTTAACCAGGGGCAGGACACCGACCTGAACAGGCAGACGGGACCTTGATTTAATGCCTCACTGAAGGATGGCAGCTCTGACAATATAGCACGCCTCCAGCTCTGTATTGCAAGGTTGGCCTAGACTATATGAATTCAAAGTCCTGACTTGGGCCTTGAACCCATAACCATCTGACTCAGAGAGGAGTGAGCATGACCAACTGACACTCAGACACTCGGATATATTAATTACTGAGTAATCTCAGTGAGGGGGAAAGTCAGCTCGTGTTCCTGCTCCGGATTCGCTGTGTGAAATTGTGTGTGAACACTGGCTGAGATACAGCAAAGCTGGGCTGTAAACACCCCCTTCCCCCTTCCCCTGTACCCACGGTGAGATAGCTCGCCAACAATTACTGACATCTGTGCCCGCGTGTGGTCACTCAACCCACGACTGTTTTTGTGCGCAATTGGCTGCCGCGTTTCGCCCACAAATATACAGTCAATTCACTTTACAGTGCATTCCAGACGTCTCAAAACGCTACGTCAAATGCAAGGAGTATTATTATATTACTGCCATATCTCACTGCCCCCATGTCTGTCTGTGTGTGTGTGTGTGTTTGTCTGTGCAAGTCTGTGGGTGGGTGTGTATGTCTCTGTGTGTGTGTGTGTGTTTGTCTGTGCAAGTCTGTGGGTGGGTGTGTATGTCTGTGTGTGTGTGTGTGTGTTTGTCTGTGCAAGTCTGTGGGTGGGTGTGTATGTCTCTCTGTGTGTGTGTGTGTGTGTGTGTTTGTCTCTGCCTGCCTATTCAACTATCTCCTTCGTATATATCCCAGTGATTTAGACTGTTCCTCTGTTTTTTTAATGACTGTGCATTTCATGATACTTTGTCTTATCTTCCCCTTGACAGGCCAGCTCTAATTTTAAGGTTATGTAGCCTTTGCTTTGGATCCGTATTTCAGAAGGAAAAGTAATTCACTGGCTCAGGAGAGGAATCACAGCAAACACAGGCAATTGTGATAATAATATCAAACAGGGTCTTAGCTGCGATTATACAATACATGTGGGCTCCAACGTGGCTTCAGGAAGACAGAAATGGGACAGGTTGGCAGCAAGAAAAACACACTAAAAAAGAAAGAGTAAGTTATGGCGTGTCTGAATGTTAAATGAACATTAAGCTTTAACTTACGTAACGTGTTAGAGGGGGCTTTGTCCTGACTTGCGTTCCACTGCTATGACCCACAACTGAAGAACACATTTTAAATAGGACTTCACTCACTCTCTCACTCACAAAATCACGAGACGTTTCGACGAAGGAGGCCCTTTGGCCTGTTTCACCCACAAAAATACAGAGTCACTACAATCGACAGTATATTCTGTAAAGCGCTTTGAGAAGTCTCGACGCTGTGATAAGGCGCTATATCAACTGCAAGGATTATTATTATTTGATCTCACCTTCCAGAACACCCGCCCTATTATCCTCCCATTGCAGCATCACACAATATCGCCCAGAGTCCTGTTTGCTTTGTTTATTGTGTGGCCTCATGTTTCTCCCCTCGTTCCAAACAAAAGGGCATTCAATAATAAATAATTTTGCTCCAGCCCCAGCTCTAACCCAGTAATCTCACCTCCCTCCAAATGGCCTGGAAAATCAATAGCCGTAAGCATTTATATAGTGGCCCTCAGGTGGGATAATGTCTCGGAGCACTTATTAATAGACATGTTAATGAGCCGATGCAATCTGCAAGCTCACCTCTCCATAACCCCCATCTCACACTCACTCACTCACTGCCCCGCACACTCACTGCCGCACACACTAATATACACACACACACACTCACTGCCACGCACACTCATATATAAACTCATGCACACTCACTCACTGCCACGCACACTCATATACACACTCATGCACACTCACTCACTGCCGCACACACTCATATACACACTCACACACACACCTGCGCAAGCCCACACTCACTCGCACACACACTCACACACGCTCGCGCACACACGCTCGCGCACACGCACGCTCGCACAAATGCTACAAATGCTGACAGACCGCAGGCAGAAAGGTGCAGTGGAATCCTGCTCAGTGATGAGGTCGGTGGGGTAATCAAAGAGAGACTGCTACCCTCCAAATTAGTGAAGCTCTTTATGAATAAATATTATAATCAGTGGGTTGTTAGTGCTGGAATCATCATTTCATTAGTTCCACCTGTTAATGAAACCCACTCGTTTAACCTCGCCGAAGGAAACTCCGAACAGCTCACCAAACAAACAGCAAATAATCGGTATAAGTCACAAAAGAGGCTGCGATGCTTTACAGCCACCCACCCACACGTTATACAAATGGCATCACATCTCAGTGATAGAACGAACGACCCGCAAAAGGGGCTGGAGGTGGATGAGTGATGTGGGTCTTTCCCGCACAAGACAAGGTGTCTGCAATGTGAAGCCATTGGTCTTTGTATCAATTCCCTAACACCAGGTTTGGCTATAATATCAAGATTGATTAGGCTGACTCCTCAGTGAGTTACACACACACACACACGCATGTGTGATAGCGCTAGATACAGCAATGCAGCAAAGCCCAGCAGCTTGCGGAGTGATTGAGTGACAACCACGGAATAAGAGGCAGGTTCTCTTATGAGCAACAAGATAAGGATTATTGTCTTTCTTTCGGTTTGAGTGAAAAAAGCTCTGATATTCTCACCCACTGATACGTTCAGGGTTTAAGGTTAGATGCAGAGATGTCGGGTTTAAAAAAAAATACTGCAGTGAACCAGCAAGTTAAACATGTGTCACGTGTAGCACAAGTAATAATAATAATAATCCTTCCATTTGATATCACATCTTCGAGACGTCTCAAAACGCTTCACAGAATATACTGTAGTGACTGTGTATTTTGTGGGTGAAATGCAGCAACCAGCATTGTCCCACAAACAGTTGTGGATTGAGTGGACCAAATTATTATTCTTTTTTGAAGGGATTATTACCCCCGGAAAAACGATCCGCCAATCGACTAACAACCAGGTTCCTACTTACCGCTAAACAGAGGCACGTGGAGTAAGGAAACTTGCCCAACGTTTTGCCCTGCCCGGGAATCGAACCCAGGTCTTCTCGCTTGCGAGGCGAGAGCTCTAACCACTATACTTGTGATGAAATGCGCAGCGATAGGCTCAGAAATGGGGGAGCCATCGATCCTCCCGGCTTCCAACCGAGGTGGCCATTTGGGAAAGAGCAAAGATAGAAGAGGGAAATAAAAGTGCAACTAACAATTGGTTTTTAATCACTTCCCCATTTGGGAGTTGAGATGTATGATATTTTCTTGCAGATTCAAAGTGCTAATTATCCTTGAATTCATTAAGAAACGGAGCATCTCTGACCCCTTGGTATTAACAAAAACCTCCCTTAGCTTTGGAGATTATTTTACTTATTTTAATAATTTGGTCCCTCAATCCTAGACTGTTTGTGGGACAATTAGTTGCTGCGTTTCGCCCAAAGTCAGTTCACTTTATAATGTATTTTGTGAAGTGCTTTGAGAGGTCTCAATGACGTGATAAGGCGCTGTATCAAATGCAAGGATTATTTATTTATTATTATTGTATACTTCAGGACTCCACCATTATGGATAAAAACACAACCTGTCTCTTATTTTGTAGACCATTGAACGATGTCCACACCCGATCACTATGACAGGCAGTCAACCCTGAGGAACGTTAGCTCAGAGGGCCTTAAAATGGAGCGGTATTGAACTGTCGTGCGCATCCCTGCTGAACCTGGCAAGAAAATGGGCACGGCAACGTTTATTCCACCAGAGTGAGTAACTCCAGGGTTTAGTGCGGTGTCAAAGTAAATCTGAAACGTTGCATGGCTTTGCCATGGTCAGGTGTAAATTCAGAGAAAGATCTAATCAGGTGTGAAGTGTCCCGAGCTGTTTGTGGGACTTTGCCGTGTGTGTTTGAGAATTAACTGTTGCCTTTGCCTCCAAAGTGCAGTCACTCCACCTGACAGTAAATCCAGTGAATCGCTTTTCTCCCCCCCAACATGAAAGGCGGCATATCAATTGCAAAGATTATTATAATTATTATTATTATTATCATTATGAACCTTTTTGGGGCAACAAAAAAGAATGAAATCAGACAAGTTTGTGCTATATCATTTTTTCCACTGGGATGAAGTGCTTTGATGTGTACACGTTCCGAGCTCTTTTGCACAAGTTGTATCATCAACAACAACAACAACTTGGATGTATATAGCGCCCTCCACACCAGACGGCGTCTTAGAGCGCTTCACAGTAACCGATCCCGGGGCTGAGCCGGGGGGAGTGGGGGGGGGGGGGGGCGGGGAAGGTGACCAAAGGCGCGGTCGAAAAGAAAGGTCTTCAGCAGAGACCTGAAAATGGGAAGGGAGGGAGTGAGACGAAGGGAGTGAGGAAGGCAGTTCCAGAGCCTCGGGGCGCAGTGGCTGAAGGCACGGCCGCCGAGGGTGGAGCGGAGGACCCGGGGGGCGAGGAGGAGGCCAGACCCGGAGGAACGGAGGCAACGTTTCACATGTATCACAGCTAATGTGCGTGTTTGTGTATGTATGTGCGTGTGTGTCTGCGTGCATGCTTGCGTAGGAGTAGATTCCTTGCATTCATGTTATAGGTAACATACAGATATCACTAAGGTATTACTTCCCAGTTGTTAATCATTGTATTGCAACATACACACATAAATATAAGGGTCAAGTTCCCCATAATTAACTGGATTATCACTCAATAAATTGACAGCAATTAAATAAATCCTCCAATTTGCCAGTCCCCGAGCCTCAAGGACAGAGATCTTGGTCATTAACTGCCTGTGTGGCTCTCACCCACCAGCAAGACAAAAGTCCATGAGAAATGATTTTAAAGCTGTCATCTCAACCTAATCTGGCTTTAGACGGTTATGGAATAATAAAGCTGCATTCTCATGTTTTTGTCATTAATTTGTGCCATGTAATCACTCCTGGGTATTAGTTGATCCCTGTATGGAAACAATACCAACCCTCAGACAATCATCCCTGCAGCATCTCTTTTAAGAAAAGCCATCAAGCACGTTACATGTTGTTTAATCACATACACACGCGCGCACACACACGCAAACATACACTATACACACACACACACACACTACACACACACACTCATACACTACATACACACACGCACACAAAAAAAACATAATCATCCCCTCCTTGCCAACCAAAACAAAACCCACGTGGATTCTAAGAAATAAAGGTTTAAATAAATATACCAGATCCTGTGCTCAAAACTGTAAGCAATCCGGGCACTAATTGCATTAGAGTTTCCAAACTCGCTCCAAAGTCTCCGTTAATTTTTCTTGGTTCTGGAATCCACACTCACGCACAGAATATGGAGGGGTTTTATCGGAAGGGCTGGGCTGTTCATTTCATTGAAATGGTTGTGTGCACATTGTGTGAAGAACACACAGTGTAATAATAATAATAATAATCCTTGCATTTGACACAGCGCCTTATCGCATCTTCGAGACGTCTCAAAGCGCTTCACGGGATACGCTGCAGAGCGAATCGACTGTGTATTTTGTGGGCCAAACGCAGCAGCCAAGTGTGGATTGAAGCGACAAAATTATTATTATTATTTTTAAGGGAATAACTCACAGGCACAGATGACGATATGGTGGATCATTCAAATGGAGACCGAGAGCTTTGAGGTTCCCAGGCTGCTCGGAGAGAGGGACAAATGTGGACAATTTGGGAGGTAAGAACTTGCCAGATCATGGGAGAGCAGAGCTGACAAGCAACGTATGAGTTCCTTTAATGAAACGGCCTCGTATCACCATTGCCCGACGCAAGACAGCCTCTGCCTGAAATCAGGAATTCCTTTGGAAGGGAAGAGCCTGCAGTCATGTTAAGCACATCATCATATTGCACCAAGCCACTGACGAAACACAAAGAGATTTTTTTTTGTGTAGAAAGTCATTCCAATGACAAACCCAATACGGAAAGTGCAACATTACCGAAACACAACCAATCCAATTTCCCAGACGGAATTTCTTGCACTTTCAATGTTTTTGTAAACCACATTCAAAATACTGTAAAAAATTACCCCGCGCTCTAATCATACGATCAATCATGTTGAGTGTCACTCTAAAATAACATCCTGTGTCCTTCTGTCAGGAGGAAAATAATAATAATACCAATAATCACACTACTACTAATAATAAGCCTTATCGCCTTGACGAGACGTCTCAAAGCGCTTCACAGAATATACTGTAAAGTGTAGTGTCTATGTATTTTGTGGGTGAAACGCAGCAGCCGATTGAGCACAGCAAACAGTTCCCCATAAACAGTCGTGGATTAAGTGAACCAATTATTATTATTATTATTATACTTTTTTTTGTGTGAGAAGGGATTATTACCCCGGAAAGTGATCCACCAATCGACTAACAACTGGGTTCCTACTTGCTGCTCGGTAAAATGATGGAGTTAGGACAAGAAGGTTCTGGGTTTGAATCCTAGGTTGGTCGTCTCATCCCTCTGGAGGGCAATGAAATTAACATTTCTGAAAATAATATCCTCCTGGCTGGTGGGAGCAGGTTAAAGCAGATTCCCCTTGGAGATGAAGTGGCTGCCGGGAGCCACGCCACGCAGGTCTGCAGTAATCCAAGGCACTGACTGCAGCATTGAGACTCAAAGAGAGCGAAGAGTCTTTAACCCTGTGACTAACAGGTCCAACGGGTAGGACAGTTAGTCCTAGTCTATGTCTGGCTCTTCCTATCATTGTGAAGCAACAACAACTTGCATTTATATAGCGCTCCTTCGCACTGGGCAGCGTCTTGGGAGCACTTAACAACAATAACAACAACAAAATTACATTTGTAAAGCGCCTTTCAGGGTGGGAGGACGTCCCAAGGCGCTGAACAGACAGCTGGGGGTCGGGGTGGGGGAGGGTGGAGGGCAGTGGAAGATCGAAAGCACAGTCGAAGAGGAGGGTGTTGAGGTGGGTCTTGAAGGTGGCGAAGGACTGCCAGAGGGTGGGTGCAGAGTGGCAGAAGGCCCGCCTGCCAATAGTGGGGCGAGTGAGGCGGGGGACGTGAAGCAGGTCAAAGCCCGTTGAGCGGAGGGAGCGAACAGGATGGTAGGGAGTTAGGAGGTGGCAGAGGTTGGGGAGAGCGAGACCGTGGAGGGCTTTGAAGGTGAGGACCAGGATTTTGAACTGTATCCTCTGTGTGATGGGAAGCCAGAGGAGTCGGGCGAGGATGGGGGTGATAGGGTCACGGAGGCTGGTGGGTTCCGGATGATCTGCGGCCTGTGGAGGGAGGAGTTGGTGAGGCCGACAAGCAGTGAGTTTGCATAGTCGAGCCTGGATGTAATGAAGGTGTGTGTGAGGGTCTCGGGGGCCTGCGGTGTGGGACAGTGGCGGAGCCGGGCGACGTTGCGGAGGTGGGGGAAGGCAGAGCGGGTCATGGCGCAGATGTGGGGAAGAAAGGATAATTGAGGGTCAAACAAGACCCCAAGGTTCTGGACTGGCTTAGCAAGGTGGAGTGTGCAACCACGGATGGTGATGCTGTCAGCGCCTGAGGTGAGGAGGCGCTGACGGAAGCCAATCAGGAGAGCCTCGGTCTTGGTAACAGTGTCGGAGTCTGATGCTGAGAGCCGGGAGAAGGGTTGAAGGCAGGGAGGAGGTGACCATAAGCACACATCAAAACATAACAGGGATTCACCTATGAATAGGGAACGTGAGCTGGATTCAGCCCCTCGAGAGAAAGGTTAGTGTTACTGTACTGATGCTGTGCTGTTTCACTGCAGAAATATATCAACTAACGTGCCATTCCAGATCAGCTGGACTGGAATAACTGACCTGATATGCTATTGTACTCTAATTCACAGACAACACAGCAGCTACCCTATTATTTATAGTTTTTTTTATGCACAGGTCACGAGGCATTCCCCTATAGTAGGAGCAGAGGATTGCTAGGAAATTCAAATTAATTATTTTTTAAAAAAAGATACGTATAGATTATAACCTAGCAATATAAAATAAGATATTTGATTCGCATATCATTGTTGCTGGGATTGCCAAGGATTTTGCACGTATCCGGAGGTCAGATTTTCAGGTGGCGGTGGACTGTATGTATCCAGGAAGTCAAAATGATGAAATATTTTGCCACCACACGGTAGTAAGACTGTTAACGACATTAAGTTTGTTTTTCACAGAAAAGGCTGGCTCAACCTTGTGTGGGGTAAGAATACCTGCAATTCTCCTCCAAAGTTTGCAATGTCTCCCTTTCCACCTGTACTCAATAGCAATTGATACATATATAAAAATACACACACACACACATATATATATAAAATATGTGCATGTCTATATATGTTTCACCCACAAAATATAGTCAATCCACTTTACAATATATTCTGTGAAGCGATTTGAGACGTCTCGAAGACGTGATAAGGCACTGTATCAAACGCAAGGATTATTATTATTATTATATATAAATTCCTAAATACTTAAATCAAGGAAATGGAAGGGAGAATGTGTGGTACCCAGTGACAGAGACAGCGATGGTTGAACAACTCCAGCAATAGGGAAGAGATTAGTTGCCGCTCATTAACGGGTTGTGATTTATTTATCCCTTCAAATCCCAAGACACGTGAATAGCCAGAGAAACAACAACAACAACAACAACAACAACAAGAACAAAAGCATTCATTTCGGAGCAATTGAATTCGGACTTACCAGCTCAGTAGTTGGCGATCTCGCGTGAGAGTGGAAATGGATTGGGTTTTGCAGAGAGAGAGAGAGAGAGAGAGAAAAAAAAATCCTCTTTCTTCTGTGTGTGAAATTAAAAAAAAATGTTGTACGCCCTAAATACAGCCATCAAACAAACAACCAAACACTTTACTCTCGATATAAACCATCAACCGGGCAAAGACAATCTCTCCAGCAAACCCCCAATTCCCTCCCATCCCCCCCCACCCCAACCCCACCAAAAAAAATATTATAGCAATGGATTATTTATTAACTGCTGACAAATAAGTGTATGACTGTAAAGTACTGCAGCTCAGCCTCTGAACAATTTGCAAATCCAGATTCGCTTTTTAACTGAACAGCAGTGATGCTGAAATAGTTTGAAGTCACACACACACACACACACACACACATATACCTTTATTAAAGTGGATGTGAACTGATAATAATATAATAATAACAAATAGATAACTGATAACTGTTTAAACCAGACATTTAAACCAAAAAAAGATATTTCCATGGTCGGTCTCTGCCAAGGTCACTGCCAATCCACTGAAAGTGACTTTGGGATGGCACAGAGATCAACGCAGACATACAATTTAATTGGGTCTCCCCCACCCCCCCCCACCACCAAAAACAAACCCCACACACCACACACACACTTGACTCGTTCTTTTAACCCCCGAAGCCAGAAATATTGGGTGATGGTGGTGAATGGATGGAAAATATTGACTGCAGAGAGAGAGTGTGTGTGTATGTGTGTTTTTAACTGTAAATGCACATTAAAACTCAGCAAACCCAGGCCATAAATACATACAATACAATAAAGTAAAAAGCAAACAAACAAATAACGAAATAAAGAAAGAAAGAAACAAATAAATAAATAAAGAGTGCAATGCAAATTTCTCTTTAAAGTAGTGCAGACAAGGCAAGGCAAGCCAAGGCAAGCCAAGCCAAGCCAAGCCAAGGCAAGGCAAGGCAAGGCAAGCCAAGGCAAGCCAAGGCAAGGCAAGGCAAGGCAAGCCAAGCCAAGACAAGCCAAGCCAAGCCAAGCCAAGGCAAGGCAAGGCAAGGCAAGGCAAGCCAAGGCAAGGCAAGCCAAGCCAAGCCAAGGCAAGGCAAGGCAAGGCAAGGCAAGCCAAGACAAGCCAAGCCAAGGCAAGGCAAGCCAAGCCAAGCCAAGGCAAGGCAAGGCAAGGCAAGGCAAGGCAAGCCAAGACAAGCCAAGCCAAGGCAAGGCAAGGCAAGCCAAGCCAAGGCAAGGCAAGGCAAGGCAAGGCAAGGCAAGCCAAGCCAAGACAAGCCAAGCCAAGCCAAGCCAAGGCAAGGCAAGCCAAGCCAAGCCAAGCCGAGTCAAGCCAAGCCAAGCCAAGGCAAGCCAAGGCAAGGCAAGGCAAGGCAAGCCAAGGCAAGCCAAGCCAAGCCAAGCCAAGGCAAGCCAAGGCAAGGCAAGGCAAGGCAAGCCAAGGCAAGGCAAGCCAAGCCAAGCCAAGGCAAGCCAAGCCAAGCCAAGGCAAGCCAAGGCAAGCCAAGGCAAGCCAAGGCAAGCCAAGCCAAGGCAAGCCAAGGCAAGCCAAGGCAAGGCAAGCCAAGCCAAGGCAAGCCAAGCCAAGGCAAGCCAAGGCAAGCCAAGCCAAGGCAACCCAAGGCAATGCAATGCAATGCAACACAAGGCAACCCAAGCCAAGCCAAGCCAAGCCAAGGCAATGCAATGCAATGCAACACAAGGCAAGCCAAGACAGCTTTCCCTTCCCTTCTTACCTGTGTGGAGATCAGGCGGTGCTGTTGTGTTCCTGGTTGGGATACCCTCTGTGAAGCATATCCCAGAGTGTGAGAGGGGGCGATGGAGGGGACGATGGTGATGAGAGACACAGAGAGAGACACAGAGACACAGAGAGACACAGAGAGACAGAGAGACACAGAGAGAGAGACAGAGAGAGAGACACAGAGAGAGACAGAGAGACAGAGAGAGACACAGAGAGAGACACAGAGACACAGAGAGAGACACAGACACAGACTTCACAGACTCAGGACAACAGTGTTGAGAGTTCAGCGCTGTTCTGGATACAGCAGCGGAGTGGCACTGCCCCGAGTGAGTGTGAGAGTGAGTGAGTGTGAGTGAGTGTGAGTGAGTGAGTGTGAGAGTGAGTGAGTGTGAGTGAGTGTGAGAGTGAGTGAGTGTGAGAGTGTGAGTGTGAGTGAGTGAGTGTGAGAGTGTGAGTGTGAGTGAGTGAGTGAGTGTGAGAGTGAGTGAGTGAGTGAGTGAGTGTGAGAGTGAGTGAGTGTGAGAGTGTGAGTGAGTGAGTGAGTGTGAGTGAGTGTGAGAGTGAGTGAGTGTGAGTGAGTGTGAGAGTGAGTGAGTGAGTGTGAGAGTGAGTGAGTGTGAGAGTGTGAGTGTGTGTGAGAGTGAGTGAGTGAGTGAGTGTGAGAGTGAGTGTGAGAGTGAGTGAGTGTGGGGGCACTGAGCAGCGGCTGCTCTCTCCTCTCTCCTCTCTCCTCTCCTTCACACTCGCAAACTGAAGCCTCGGCTCTGTGGCTCTGTGGCTCTGTGGACCACTCCCCCACAGCAGCGGTGGTGCAGCCCCGAGTTACTGCAGCGCGTCACTGGGTATCTGTCAGTGATGGAGCGGCTGTGTCTGTGTCTGTGAGTGTCTGTGTCTATGTGTGTGTCTGTGTCTGTGTGTGTGTCTGTGTGTCTGTGTGTGTCTGTGTCTGTGAGTGTCTGTGTCTATGTGTGTGTCTGTGAGTGTCTGTGTCTATGTGTGTGTCTGTGAGTGTCTGTGTCTATGTGTGTGTCTGTGTCTGTGTCTATGTGTGTCTGTGAGTCTGTGAGTGTCTGTGTCTGTGTGTCTGTGCGAGTGTCTGTGTCTATGTGTGTGTGTCTGTGTGTGTGAGTGTGTGTGTGTGTGTGTCTGTGTCTATGTGTCTGTGTGTGTCTGTGTGTGTCTGTGTGTCTGTCTGTGTCTATGTGTGTGTGTGTGTCTGTGTGTGTGTGTGTGTCTGTGTCTGTGTGTGTGTGTCTATGTGTGTGTGTCTGGATCCCTCTCTGGTGTCTGTCAGCCCGGGGGGGGGGGGGGGGTTAGTGCTGCTTCAAATCGAGTCATGTCAATAAACTACAATATATTATTCATACAAACCCACTCACCCAACCCCCCACCCACCCAACCCCCCACTCACCCACTCACCCAACCCCCCACTCACCCACTCACCCAACCCCCCACTCACCCACTCACCCAACCCCCCACTCACCCACTCACCCAACCCCCCACTCACCCACTCACCCAACCCCCACCCACTCACCCAACCCCCCACTCACCCACTCACCCAACCCCCCACTCACCCACTCACCCAACCCCCACTCACCCACTCACCCACTCACCCAACCCCCACCCACCCACATACCTACCCACCCACTCACCCAACCCCCCACTCACCCACTCACCCACTCACCCAACCCCCACCCACCCACATACCTACCCACCCACTCACCCAACCCCCACTCACCCACTCACCCAACCCCCACCCACCTACATACCTACCCACCCACTCACCCAACCCCCCACTCACCCACTCACCCACTCACCCAACCCCCCAGCCACCCACATACCTACCCACCTACCTTACCTACCTACCTACCTACCTCTCTGTCTGTCTGTCTGTCTGGCAAGCAGCAAATTGGCTCGTGCTTAAGCCCCAACAGTGGAGTTTGCCCCAGCGCCTTGGGACGTCCTCCTGACGTGAAAGGCGCTTTATAAATGGAATCTTGTTGTTGTTGTTGTTGTTTGCGCTGATGATCGCTGTCTCTTAAGGATAATAACCCTTTAGTTTGACACCGCAGCCTTATCGCGTCTTCGGGCCGTCACAAAGTGCTTCGCGGGATACGCTGTAAAAGTCGATCGACTGTATTTTTGAGGGCAAAGCTTCGCTCGTGAAATTAACAACAACCCAAAGGTGCTCACCGTGAAGTGTGAAGTGCAGTTGTAGGGCAAACATGTTTTTTTGTTTGTTTTTTTTTGCCCACGGTCTGAAATAAAAACAGAAGTGTCCGGGAACGCTCAGCCGGTCAGGCAGCATCTATGGAGAGAGGAAAGTGAGTCAACGTTTCCGGTCGATGACCAACTGTGGTGGTGGTTGGTGGGGGTGGGGGTGCGGGGAGCTCCATAGATGCTGCCTGACCTGCTGAGTGTTCCCGGCCACTTCTGTTTTTATTTCAGATTTCCAGCAACTGCAGTATTTTTGCCTTGCGGGTTATCTGGGCCGGCACCTCACTGTGAATCAGGGAATGGGGTAAAGTGGATCTTACGTGAACCTTTGGCCTAAGATCAGACACGTTATTTGAGATGGCACACGGAGAATGTAAATACAGTACAAGAGAAACACGCGTCTGGGTGAGTCACTGCCTTCAGGAGGGGGAAAGATTCTGTTGCTTCACAACAAGTAAATCTCTTGGGCAAAACAATGGAAAATATTGGGCTGCATGCACGATTATGAAACGGATCAAGCTACAGGCCTCAGGTGGGTGTAATGGTAAGGGCAATGCTGATTAAGCCTGTGATGTTCCGCCATACGCACGCGCACACACACACACACACACACACACACACCATCTGAGGCTGCAATTGAAATTCAAAACCGCGAGTGTTGAACCCATAAAATAGGATAAAAAATAAAATGGGTTAATCAGCCACGGAGTGAACGACCAATTCTACCTGGAGGATTGTTGGCCAAGTTCGGGGGAAACTCCCTTCCCTTTTCGAGTGCTGTCGTGAGATTTTGTTAATGGTGTTAAGATGCGTTTAGCCGGCGGGGGTGGTGGGGGTGGTGGGGGAAGGCACGGTTGAATATGAAGGACTTCAGGCGCTACCTGAAGATGGGGAAGGAAAGGGGCAAGGCGGAGGGCTAGAGGCACAGATGGACTAAGAATGCAGCATGAACAGCATATCTCATGCATTGTAATCTCCCAGATTTAAAAGGGCTGATTGATTCCATTTTGCAGGTTAAATGCCCCAACTAAAAGAGCGTCCAATTTGGAGTTAACCATTCTCAACACCATTATTTCAGCAGTCGCCAGTCAGACTGTCAAGATCCCTATTATTGATTGGAAATTTTATCCTTATCAAAATGCAGACTCTGTCAGCGCTGAGAGCAAAACCATTTTCCATTCTGCCCTAATGCCAGCTCTCATTTCATATGAGAAACTCATTAACAGCTTCGCTATGTCATTGCCATCCCCCTCATCAACCTTCCTTGCAGTCTGGTGCCAATTAATATGGAATAATCGTTACTTACAGTAACGTGGATCTACAGGCATTTGGCACTTGGCTGAGGCTGCTCGTACTCATTTTACTTTGTAGCTAAGAAAATAAAGTGTCTGATTAGTCTGGGGCGAAGTATTCTTGTCTCAGACGTGAAAGGATTGGTTTTTAATTCACTTTGCACCCATTTCCTCAACAGCACATCCCCATTTTCTATCTTCCTATTGCGTTTGTCAACTTGTAATACGTGCGTCAGTGCAGTTATGAAATGGCTTGTTCCCTCTGCCTTATTGTCAATGGATTATGTCAACACTCACAGAGCGACACACATTTCTGTCTTTGATTTACGTCCAAAGTAATGGAACAGAAACAGCCGAAAAACTTACTTCTCTTTTTGACCCGGGATCTTTAACGTCCACCACGCAGGGGGGGATCTCGGCCTTAACATCTCATCCAAATGACGGCATCTCTGACAATGCAGCGTTCCCGCCCCCCTCACACTGCATTGGAGCGTGAGCCTCGACTGTGAGTTGGGGCTTGAACCCACAACCTTTTGACTCAGAGGTGAATGTCCTACCAACTGAGCTGACGCGATGACATTGTTAACTTTAATAATTCATCAATTGTCAACCGCAACAACTTGCATTTGTTTATACAGCGGCCTTCATGTGGGGTAGCGTCTCAGAGCACTTGACAGTTGGGTGGTTTGATGCCCAGCTGGACAGAGAGAGGAGGTCACCAAAGGCGCGGTGGAAGAAGAAAGTCTTCAGGTGTGACTTGAGGATGGGCAAAGAGGGGGCAAGACGTAGGAGTTGAGGCAGGGGCGTTCTAGAGATTCGGGGCGTAGTAGCTGAAACTGCCAACATTTAAACCAATTAACCTTTAATAGGAAGAATTGTACCTTTAAAAGATAACATGGTTGGCCTTCCTTTTGAAAGGCGGTGTGGTGACAGTACATTATAATTATCATGATTGTATTCAAAACACTCACAGAGTCTAGACCCTACAGCCATTATTCTAAATTAGTGCGTGTAGATTTAATCTCTACTTGATGATGCGCAATTGTATTTCGAAATGTCAGAAACTATTAGAATTATTCCCCTCATTAACATGTTGCAAAATGATTCCTTTCGTGGGCTTTGAGAAAGGAAATCAGGTAACGATATGATTTGCATGTCGTGGTAGTTGCAAGGTACCTTCCCTGCTGCTTTGCGCTGATGTTCAACATTTTGTTGCTGAACTCCACTTCTCACCCCTCTGAAGATAGCAAACCTTGCCGTATGTTCTGTTAAGCGCTTTGAGACGCCTCAACAGCACGTTAAGGCGCTGACATGTTAAGCGCTCTGGGACTCTATCCCTCGTCAAAGATCCTGTACAAATGCGAGTTGTTGTTGTTGTATCAAATGCAAGGATTATTGTTATCAGGATGCCCAAAGTGCACGTATTCCAAGCACTTGAATTCCTCTCAACAGTTGGTATGAAGCTGTTCCTCGTTCCTACTCCAATTCCTGTGAAAAGACAAGTAAAACGATATCTGCTTCCTGCTACGAGCTGCTCGAGCATCTTCGCCTGTTTCAATTGCATTAGGTTTTTAGTAGGCTAAGCGCTGCCTGCTGGCTATTTTTGTTCCGGGCCCCAACACCGTCCCAAGATGAATTATGATGGATATGAGTCTTCGAATAACTTTAATAGATATCTGGTTCCATTAGGGACGCGAAGCTTATATTCTAATCTATTATGTTCAAGGCAATTTCATCCGGAAGTTAAACGACCGTCACCTTAGCAAAAAGAAGTCATATTAGGGACTTCTCTTCTTAACGATCGGGAAATACAGATGTGAGGTGAGCACTCAGAGCTAGTAACGGTGACCTCTTATCTGTGGCTTTGTATCGCACAAAAAAAAATACCAGGGTATAAAAATAGGCTTTCGAATTGTGAGGCTATCTATCACTGGCTCAGATTTTTGCAGAGTGGCGAGTCATTTTCAATTTATTACAAAGGTTCGCAACGCGTCACAGATTATTACAGTCTCTTTCTCTTTCCGCCAGAGAGAAAAAACATCAGACCAACTGTGGCCAAAAGGTTTAGACGTAATGCTTGTTTTACTCACGCTGTTGTGATGTTGACTGCGTTTGTACATCGTGAGAGGTGGACGACGACGACGACAACAACTTGCAGTTACACGGCGCCCTTCACGCGGGGTAGCGTCCGGGAGAGCTTGACCGTGGCGGAGTCTGAACCCCGAGCCGGGGGGTGGGGGAGGGAGATGGGGAGGTGACAGTAAGCACGGTCAAAAAGGAAGGTCTTTAGGTGGGATTACAAAGTGGGGAGGGAGGGAGGGAGAGAGGGAGGGAGGGGGCTTGGCGGTGGGTTGAGGGATAGAGTTCCAGCAGGGGGAGAAGGGGGAGGGGGGTTTTGTCTGGTTGGAAGTTTTTCTAACACTCCTATACACCCTTGATCTCCGAAGAGCCAATTACTGAGAACATCTCCAGTGTTTGTAATTGAGAATCCCAGATGAAACAACTAAAGCATAAAGCGCATAAAACAGATAGGGAAAATGCTGATGAGATCTCCCGAGCAGCCTGACAGAAACTCCTGATTGCCAACACACGCTGGATAAGAAGAATGCGAAATGAGTAATGGGGAGCAGGAGAATGAGATTAGACGAGGGTGGCTCGTGTGGAGGAAAACACCAGCGAAGACTTGATTTGCCAAATACTTTCTTTCCGCTCTGCAACATCCTCTAATTCGAAGCTCTCTCCGGGTTACA
Organism: Callorhinchus milii; assembly: GCF_018977255.1. NCBI lineage: Eukaryota > Metazoa > Chordata > Chondrichthyes > Chimaeriformes > Callorhinchidae > Callorhinchus > Callorhinchus milii. The sequence continues at coordinate 12,183,990 of NW_024704751.1, forward strand.
GACTATCACGGAAGGATAATAACAGTCCTCGCGTTTGATATAGCGCCTTATCACGTCTTCGAGACGTCTCAAATGCGAGTTGAATTTGCTCGGACCCCAAAACACAAGCGATAAGCTTCATTATTCCTGTTCCAGACGCTTGTGTTAATTTCGCGGGTCAATAAATATAGATTTTTTATTAAAAAAAAGTCACATTTTTTCCCCGATCCCATATGTTCGGAATCTGTACAATCAGATTGTTGCATTATTTAAACGCTCTGACATCTCTATTAATTCAGACATACAGAAATGCCATCGGTGTACATTCATGTCTTCCAGATTATAAATAATTCATAGGTAGGAATATTTACCTCCTGGTGCTGACATGCATATTAAACACGGAGAGAATTTTTTATAATCATGTGTCACTAAGCTATTGTTTGCTCAATTCTCCCGACTGCAAGCCTCACTCATTTCTCTCTTCTCTCTCTCTCTTTCTCTCTCTCTCTCGCCAGTCTAAATAATGCGGGTCAGGTGCTTGCTTCACATTTAATTTCATTTTGATAGCAGCAGTAAAAGTGCAGCAGGAATCAAAACATGATTGTGCGCCGATCTCGCAAATAAACTCCCACTTTTCCCATTAGATTTCAGTGGAAGGTCAGAGAGAATTCAATTCTCACTTCAATCACAAAGCCGTGGAATTTCACCCCCTCTCTTTAACGGTTTGATTAGCCCTTTGTCGTGTACCAATAACAGTTGGCGAATTTCCAACAGTGAGGTACTCTCCGGTGCTAAGCTGCCTTTGGCTCGTGGACCACTTGAACACTTATTTCAAATACTGTCAACTGCTTTTCTGAATTGCTCTGTGGCTTATCGTGCCCAGTTTACTCCACGGAATCCAATCCACCACCATGTGAAGCTTACACTACCTCGGGCACGTGGGCTGCTTTCTTGGTTGGGATGGATTCACAAGGTGCACAGTCCGGTCCTAACCAAACCCCTCCGGCTCCCTGTCACAGAGCGGATCGACTTCAAGATCCTCACTCTAGTGTTTAAATCTCTCCATTCCTTGCCCCCACCTCCCACCATCTCTCTAACCTCCTCTCTCCCCACAGCAGTACCCGTTGCCTCCTCCGTGTCCCCCGAATCTTCCGCTCCACCATCGGCGGCCGTGCCTTCAGCCCCTACGCCTCGAGACTTTGGAACTCCCTCCCTCAACCCCTTCGTCTCGCGCCCTCCTTCCCCATCTTCAGGCCGCGCCTGAAGACCTTCCTTTTTGACCGTACCTCGGGATCTGCCATTGTTAAATGCTCTGAAACGCCGCCCGGCCTGGAGGGCGCTATATAACTGGAAGTTGCGGTCATCGTGGTTGTTGGTCTCACAGCGGCTGCTGTGTTTCTGGACTATCAGCAGTTGCTGCACTTCTCCACAGTTCCTTTGACACGTGACTTGACGAAGACTCTACAAAGAGGCCAGCTCACTCTCATCTGACGGACGATTCGACCAACAACGCAACGTTCTTCTCGCACTGCACTGGAACGTCCTCTTGGACAATTAGCTCAAAGTCTTGACTTGTGGGGGCTTGAAGCCACAACCTTCTGACTCCGAGGCAAGAGCACTACCAACTGAGCCAGGCACTGGGATTGGATCGTCACAGTCTGTACGGCGGGGACTTCATGGAGTATAAAGAACATAATTAACCTCAACACAGTGAGAAAGGAGGTTCACAGATTGCGTCAGAAGGAGCTGCAAGTGGCAAACTGCACGGCCGATGCCTTTGTTTGTTGGTAAAACAGCAGATGTGGTGTGGGCTGCGAGCTTTGGTTGACGTGTTTAATCATTTATAAATGCTGCCTGACCGGCTATCACCTGGAGAAGTAAACTGTGCCTGGTAATCTTCCAATCAATCCTACGCTGCTCAGTTGAAGGAAGAATCGTGGCACTTCCACGCACAAAACAAGCCCTGAAAACAAACACGTCTTCAGATCCAACAGCGTTTAAGCCACGGTATTAATAATAATAATCCTTGCGTTTGACACAGCGCCTTATCAAGTCTTCGATACGTCTCAAAGCGCTTCACGGAATATACTGCGATGTGGATTGACGGTATATTTTGTGGGGAGAATGCGGCAGCCAATTGCGCACAGCAGCGTCCCCACAAACAGTTGTGGATTGAAGTGACCAATTTATTATTATTATTTTTTTAAGGATTTATTACCACCGGAAAAGCGATCCGCCAATCAACTAACAACCGGGTTCCTACTTACTGCTGGGTAACCAGAGGCGTGTGGAGTAAGGAAACTGCTGGGAATAGAACCCAGATCTCTCGCTTGGAGGCGAGTCTCTAACCCCTGAGCTACAGGACTGGTAAGTTCTGTATGTGAAATATTGGGGCAGACTTGAAATCAGACAGTACGGTGACAACACAGGGCTGAACACAACCCGCCTTAATGATCAGTTGGCTGGACAATTTGAAGTTGCTCCACTTTTCATGGCTATTTTCGGCAAATGGGACTAACGTGTAGTTCATCTTATTTTATACGGATGATTTTTTTTTGTACCAATCTCTTTGGGAATTTGATGCCATTCTACGTCAAGTCCAAAAAAATCCTGAACAGGGAAGAACGAGGAAGACTTTTGTTTCCTCCCTCATCAGAGGAAGATTATCAGAAGATGACACTGGTTTGCCATCGTTGCCGGCTGTGGTTGACTGTCAGAGCGGAGATAATTGGAGCGTTTCAAAGTGAATCAGCTAAGCAGGTGTGGAGGAAGAGTATTGAGAGACTCCAACAATAACAATAACACACAACATTTACACAGCGCCTTTCACGTCAGGAGGATGTCCCAAGGAGCTGGACAGTCAGGGATTTGGACTCGAGCTGGGGCTTGGGATCAGGGGGGTTGGAGGGCAGGGAGGGTAGAGGTTGGAGGGTGATCGAAGGTGCGGTCGAAGAGAAGGGTTTTGAGACGTGCCTTGAAGGAGGCCAGGGAGGGAACGAGGCGAAGGGACTGTGGGATGGAGTTGACCCTCATGGGTATTTACATGTTGGGATGTAAACAACTTGTCAACATCCATTGCTAAGTGAAGCATTAAGATTCGAGCCAACTGAGGCTGCCGACGCTCATGAGCTTTCTGTTTACCTATTAATGACAGTCACTACACAAGTAACCCAATGTGCGGAGTGAATCAAAGATGCATCACATAAAACACTTTTATTATTAATAATACCCTGGCGAGAATCGCTACCTTCGGGAGAGGAGGGGAATCCAATTGTAAGTGGAAATAAAACATGCAGGAGGAAAATAAAATGTTCTCTTTAAATATTAATGAGAAGAGTTTTAGTGGGAAAATCAATCTGATAAGAGTGACTTCAGGCGCAAAGTATATTCCTGAGCAGGGCTTAACATCCAGCTGTGCCCAGCAGACACAGCAAGCAAACGGATATACAGCAAGCCATTGAGATATTTCTTACACCTGATAATATGATTATTATTATTTTAAAGCAACGTATTATCTGTGTTGCATCCCATTCACATTAGTGCTTAATACCACGAAGAGTGTTCAATGCTCAGTGTTTCGCCCACAAAATATGCAGACAATTCACTTTACAATGTATTCGGCGAAGCGTTTTGAGACATCTCAAAGACGTGATAAGTCGCTATATCAAATGCGAGGATTATTATTGTAACTCTTTTCAACTGTGACCAGAAGTATTTACTACTAGTAGTTGTGAAAGAATCTGACAGTTGGTAGCCCTCTCGTTTCTGAGTCACGAAGGTTGTGGGTTGAAGCCTTACATCGGGATTTTGAACTCGTATCTAAGCTGACACTCCAATACAGTACTGGTAGAGTATCGGATTGTTGAAGGTCCCGTCCTTTGGGTGAGGTATTAAAGGTCCCACGGCACTTTTGGAAAAGAGAAGAGACTTTATCTCATTGTCCTGGCCAGCAATCCCCCAGTACATACCGAGAATTCGCTCCATGGCTGTTTGTGGAAAATTGCTGTGGACAAATTGGTTGTCACGTTTTCCTTGACAGTGACGGAGTCTGAAAACGAGCCGGGGGGGGAGAGGGAAGGGGAGGAGGTGACCATAAGTACGATCAAAAAGGAGACATCTCGAAATAAGACGCTATATCAAGTGCAAAGATTATTACATTGAACGCGAGAGCATTTCTAGGTGCTGTTGGGGGAGCGTGGCTTTTGGTCCATGTTACAGGATTTCTTTGCAATCTCCAACGGGACATAACCCCTGGCATTAGCACGAACACGATGAATTCGTGTTCAACTCTTCCTAATACAGAAAGCGATGTGCATTTCATAGCAATTTCCTCTCCTTGTGTGAAGGAATCAATCTTCTGATAAAAATCAAGAGTACGGATAGCTCCACCGAGATATTCCAGAATTCCTTTCAAATCGGGGACGAGTTTGAGGACTGAATTGGTTGGTGTCTTCTGCGATGTAAATAATTTATTACGCAAGTAAAGTAAAAGCATGTCTGTTTGTTAGAGGGGTCAACAGAGACAAGTTCCAATAAATAATAAATAGGAACTAGATACTGCCATGCACTATATAACACTATCCTTTTGCCTCTTATTCAGGGATTTAAACCTGGTCCAGATAGAGATCTTATCACTATTCATCAACTTCCAGAATGAAGTGGAGCTTCCCTCAGTGACTCACTTGTTCACATCATCGCCTAGCGTGAAACCGAGTTATATAATATTAATAATAACCCTTGCATTCGACACAGCGCTTTATCACATCTTCGAGACGTCTCAAAACTTTTCACAGCCTACACCATTAAAGTGAATTGACTGTACATTTTGTGGGCGGAACGCGGCAGCCAATTGCGCACAGCAGCGTCCCCACAAACAGTCGTGGATTGAGGGATCAAATTTTTCCACTGGACCACTTGGGTAATAAGATACTGAATGGTGGGGCAGTGTATGTGGAACTAATCCCAGATTAATTTAGCACTTTTGGAAGCGGAAGGGAAAATTGGAGGTGAATAAAAAAAGGTCAGATAAAATAATTTAGAGAACACCGAATCAGCCTCAGGCTACGAGTAAAGGGAAAAAAAAGTGTTATATTGAAAAGCACTCTACTAAAATTAGGGATTAAGGGCTTGGCATTTGGCAGATGAAGATCACAGTGTTTCTGCTTGTGTTTCTCAGATTGTTTTGTTGGATTGGAGTTTGAATTGTGAATTAAACCACATTCCTGCACTGTGGTGGATTGGAAGAGGGGGTGGAATGAGGAAGTGGAGATGTTAGATTAGTATTTTTCACAGAAATAATAGATTTGCCCACAAAATGCACAGTCCATTCATTTACGGTATATCCTGTGAAGCGCTTCGAGACGTCTCAAAGACGTGATGAGACACTATATCAAATATCAGGATTATTAATATTATTATGATGATGATGATTGAACAACAAAAGCCTTTGGACTAGTGATCTGAATTACCTTAACTTTATTATGTTCCCGTTTAAACAAAGGTGACAGGCCGTCACTAATTGCCCGCAGAATAAACTGCTCATCTAATTTTTCCAACATTGGTCTCTCACTGATGTAAGATGTCTCGGCACAGTGCCACAGGGCAGGTCATTGGCTTTTTAATAAAGGCCACAAAAACGGGGGTAAGTACATAACTGGACACAAATCACCTGCGTAAAGTAAATGTTTCTGTCTGCACCGGTTTGCTAATGATGACAGAATGCATGCCCTCCTCCTAGAAATGATCAGGAGTCTTTAAAAATCAATAGTCAGAGGACAAACAGGCTCTAACTCGGGCTTTTACGGGGATCTGATTTGATTTGCGGTACCGGGTTTGCTAAGGTGGAAGCCAGTGACACAGTGTTAACAGCAGAGCTTGTTTTACATGAATAACAATTGCAAAACCGCAGCTACGCCACTCCTTCTCGGCTGCACGTTTCACATTGCTGCAGAATCCTCTCGAATCCCTCCCTATCCAATCCCAAAATGTGCGTTTTAAAATAGCCGTGGTTTGCAATATTACCGTAAGTCTGATCTGTATAAATCGTATACAAGTCGTATTTCTGCCCAAGTCCAAGACGTAACAAGAGTTTATATTCTACAACGGGTTTGACGCAACTCTTACTTTGCATAAGTCGTATTTAATGTATTGGTCCCAACCAACTGCTTCGACTTACGTGAGGTTCACTGTAACTGGAGTGTTCGCTCCCTCGGAGGAAAGGGCGCAAGTGGCTGCTGCGTTTCGCCCACAAAATTTGGTCGATTCACTTTACAATATATTCTGTGAAGCGCTTAGAGACGTCTCGAAGATGCGATGAGGCGCTATATCAAATACAAGGATTACTGTTATTATTATTACATTATGATCCCAATTTGAGGGTAGGTTTCACCCATCGTGGAAAAGCAGAATCACATGAGGTTCCCAAGTGCCCAGTTACTATGATTCTCAGGGCAAACTCAACAACAACAACGTCACGCAGGTTAGCGTCCTGGAGTGTTTGAGACTCAGGGACACTTCCCTCGCCTTGTGTAGGCTGTGCCACATTGCTTTACGACCACAATCACGGCTTCTTAGCTCTGCGCTCATGTAGCTTTGTGGTTTTTTTGGGGGGTCTTTAGTATCTCGCGGTTCTATCATATAGGAGCCGTTTGAGTGAAGGCACACACTCAGCACGGAGGCTTTAAGTGCCATTAAAGGTATCTCGCAAAATAGCCCGGAGAATGCCAAAGTGAGGTGCTATGGAAACCGAACCTGCTTTCAAGGCATATGCCTTCTCTCTCTCTCTCGCACACTTGCTCACTCTCGTAGAGACGGACAATTTTTCTGAGGTCCTTAATTGGTGTTGGTGTTCCTCTTGACTCGGGTTTTAAGCGTTCATTTTTAATTATAGCCATTATTGTAATCAGTAATTAGTTAGGAGCCAGATTTAAAGATGGCAATTTTTTTTTTAAAAAATGGATTTTCCTGGCTGGGAAATTGTTCTGGCGTAATGTTGGCTTCAGAAACTCTGTACTGACCGGCAAGATTACAGGAAGAGGTTGCCATGGGAAAGAATACCTTTCCCTTCAGATGTTTGTGTGGATTAGATTCGCAAAAGCCTTTTCACTGACAACAGAGAAACATGGTTCTCTCCTACAGTGTGAATAATACACATTACAGAATCTGCAATACATCAACTCACTGCTCGTTATAGCTCCAAAAGAGAAACTATTTCCTCTGGTGGTTGGGAGAATCCAGAACAAGGGAGAAAAAAATCTTACAATTAGACCCAAGCCATTGAGAAGTGAAATCAGGGTAGTGGAACCTAAAGGGTTAGTGGGAATCTAGAACTCTCTCCCTCCCCCAAAAAGGCTGTGGATTATGGCTGGATCCATTCCCATTTTTTCAAGACAGATGTGGAGAGATGTTTGTCAGATCAGGGTATCAAGGGATACGAGGCAAAGGCGGGTAATTGGAGTTGAGATACAGATCAGCCGTGATCGAACAGAATAGCGGAGCAGGCTCGAGGGGCTGAATGGCCTAATTCAATTGCTGGAATGGAACGTGCACTCTCTCACGGAAAGTATTAGACGCAGGTTGGCAAGAGCCAAGGCTTGGGGGGTGGTGGGGGTGGGTGGTGGGTGGGCAGGAGGGAGCCCAGAGTGTGTGTTGGATTATTGCTGGAGTCTAACCAGCTAACAAATAATAATAGCAAACAAATAATCACTCGGATTGTCACTCAAATGCATTTAATAGACTCTGAATTGGAAAGACCCTGTCTCTGTCTTTGTCAGTGACACCAGGTAACCCTTCAAAGACGACCTTGTCACAGTGGTTAAGTTCCTCATGAGCTTATCCACTTGCACCATATACAGAAGAGTTGTAATCATACAATAGACCTCATCCATCAGGGAGTAGTTAGTATCTACATAGACTATTGTCTGTACACACAAAGCTCCTCTTGTGGTTGTGGCGGAGGGTAAAAAGCTCACCGGGATCCAATTTAGCCCTTTAATTACAAAAAAAAGGCATGCACACAGTCTAGGGTTTGTGTAAATGAACGTGCATTTTGTGGGTCTGTTCATGATCGATGTACAGGATCTAAGAGAGGGATGGGTTTTACCGGGTTAAACCAGGCAAACCCTTCCAAGTTCAAGAATTTCAGAGCGTGTATTTTGTTTGGAGTCAAGTACAGTATTAAGTACTTTTGTCGAGGCAACATTCATTTTGATTTCATTTTGCCCACAAACTACCCAGTCAATTCACTTTACAGTGTACCCCGTGAAGCGCTTTTTGAGACGTCGCAACGACATGATAAGACGCTATGTCAAATGCAAGGATCATTATTATTATTTCTAATGCTTCGAGATTTTTTTTAAAAAATGTAAAGAAGTTAGATAGAATTATACGGAATGATACGGAAACAGTGAACATCTTGCCAGTGAGGGACTCGTTTTTTTTTGTGGATTCATTTTTTTCTGTTTCCTTAATGGACCGGCCAAGATTGTTAGAACTTGTCAAAGGGATGCTGGTATATGATCTCCTTGCTCTTCCCCGGACTAATTGCTCCATTAAAACACTTTCTAAGCACGTGGGTGCCACAGAACAAGGGACCACCTCATCCTTCTACCACAAGGTCTTATTATTAAAACCAGCTTCTTCTGAATTTAAATATCTATCATACAATATGGAGAAGACAATCATCCTGGAGCACCTCCATTGCTGGGATTTGGTAACTGTTTTAAAACGACAATTGGAAAGTATTTCAATTTGTTCAAAGGATATGCAAATTGCAGACTAGAGCTTGCACTCTCGTATCACACCTTTCACGGTGGGTGAGTGTCTCAAAGCTCTTCATAAAACGAAAATAGCTGTAATTAGAAATGAAGTGAATGTAATACAGGCAACCGAGCAGCTAAATCACACCAGCATCATCCTACCACAAGGATATCAGTCATTGGAATATTTTAGGGTGAATTTGGAATGAGGCATCAGGGATGAATCTCCTCTCAACCCCCACTTTAATAATAATAATAATAGTAATCCTTGCATTTGATATAGCGCTTTTCACGTCGGGAGGACGTCCCAAAGCGCTTCACAGAACACACTGTAAAGTGAATTGACTGTATATTTGTGGGCGAACGCGGCAGCCAATTGCGCACAGCAATGTCCCACAAACAGTCGTAGATTGAAAATGACCAATTTATTATTGCTTTGGGTTTTGGAGGGATTATTATTAGGCTCTGTGTGGAGTAAGGAAACTTGCCCGAGGTTTCGCCCTCTGCCTGGGATTGAACTCAGGTCTCTCGCTTGCAAAGCGAGTGCTCTAACCACTGAGCTACAGGACTTTCATGTCAATCACAAAAGCTGAGGTTTAGCAACTTGCTTGGGAAAAGGATCTCGATGTGGAGTAAAATATTTGCATTATAGCAACTACAACAACATCATAAAAACATAAGAAATGCTAGAGAAAAAAAAGACCAAAGCCCATCTGGTTCGCCTTCCAACTCCAAGCACATATGTCCCGAACCGGCTATGTCCTATAGCAAAAAAATATATAGAATAATGATAATAATTTAGTCACTCAATCCATGACTGTTTGAGGGACGCTGCTGTGCGCAATTGGCTGCCTCTTTCGCCCACAAAACATATACAGTCAATTCACTTTACGGTATGATCTGTGAAGTGCTTTGAGACGTCTCGAAGACGTGATGAGGCGCTGTATCAAATGCAGGGATTATTATTACGATGTGCATTTTGTTGGCTGCCACATCATCACACAACTCCTTCATTAGGTGGGAAACCAAGGGAAGTAGGAATATGGAACTCAAGAGTTCAGCTCTATTTCTCTCGGTTTCTGCAGCGTCTCTCGCGTGAACTGAGGACTCGTTCTCTGCTAAGAGCCTGCTTTTCTCTGCTTCACTGCTCTGACGTTGGCCTTATTGTAGGCAAGTGGTCAACAGCATCACAGTCCATCCAGCAGATGCGATGAGGATGATTTCAGTGTAGGGGAAAAGCACTCTCTCTGGCCTCTTCTTCCAACCACTCTCACTTAAGATAATTTTGCAAGGTGTTAACTGCACATAAAAATATTTTGAGTGCTTCTGAGTCACTCCTGTAGTCTGGACGTTCCTCTTTAATACCGACTGCATTATCGCGCACTGAATTAAACATAATTACCTCTAACAGAGGCAGCCCATTCATTTGTGCGAGCTTGACAAATGTCGTCGTCAACTCAAAGCGGAGCAGCGTAATGTGCGGCTTCTGACACTGTTCACGGCTCCAACTCGCATTAAATTAAATAATAATAATCACTTGCATTTGATAAAGCACCCGTGTCAGCCGAGCTCAGTGGGTCTCGCGCGCGCACGCTCTCTCTCTCTCCTCTGAGTCAGAAGGTTGTCGGTTCAAGCTCCATGTCGGGACTTGGAATCAAACGGTCTAACCCGATGCTCCATTGCAGCGCTGGGAATGTGCTGTGTTGTCGGAGGAGATTTTAATCCGAGGTCCTGTCTGCTGGCTGAGGTGAACGTTAAATTTCACGGCACTACTCGAAAAGAGAAGGGAGTTTCTCTCTCGCTCCCGGGGTCCAGGCCAACAATCCCCAAATAAAAATCGGTCGCTCATTCCATGACTGTTTGTGGGTCATTGCCATGAGCAAACTGCACGCTGCATTTCACCCACAAAATACCCACAATAAAGTGGATTGATCAGCCAGACAATCAATCAATCCACCCTACAGTACATCCTGTGAAGCGCTTTGACATTTCACAACAACTTAATAGCACTATATCGAATACAAGGGTGTAATTCTGTGAAGTTTTGCTCGTTTGGTAACCATGGCTTTAACTGTTGTCCTATTACAGAATAATTTGATTTTAATGTGCATCTAAACTGCTGTCCATAAAGCAGGATCCTCTATTACTTACAGTGGGATAAAACATAGCTTGAGCCATTGCTTGTGGCATGACGTGCCTCTTTGTGTTTCATGGTGACTTGTTCTCTGATTTCCTTTAGTCTAATAATGTCTACCTTCTGTTTGGCGTCTGCTCCAGTCAATTCAGTGGCAGCTCAATGTGTACAGAATCGCTTGCTGTCCTCTGCCCTCTGACACATCCAAATGTACCATCAGCGGTGATATTTATAGAGAAGCAAGCAGCAAAAATAGCTTCAGAGCATATGAGCAACACAATGCTGTGACTGGGCAATTTTTCAGATCAATACAACCATTAAACCCCCCCCCCCGCATGAACTGTTTCACCTTTGTACCTAATCTCTTTTAGGTTTTGCCCACAGAATACACAGCCAATTCACTGTACAGTAAATTCTGTGAAGGGCTTTGAGGCGTCTCGAAGATGTGATCAGGCGCTGTATCAAATGCGAGGATTTTTATTCTTACTGTATATACTACATTTTTGGGCCCTAATTTGTGTACTGAATGTTACTTTGCCCACAAAACACACGCAGTCGCACAACTTTACAGTATTATCTGTGAAGCGCTTTGTGACGTCTCGAAGATGTGATAAGGATCTGTATCAAATGCAAGGATTATTATTATTACAACAACAACTTGGACTTATATCTCACTTTCAAAGCCCTCCATGGCTTTGCTTCCCCCCCCCCCCCCCCGCCCATCTCTGCAATCTCCCAACTCCCTGCAAACCAGCCTGGCCTGCTTCACGTCCCCCGCCTCGCCCGCCCGCCCCACCATTGGCGGGTGGGTCTTCAGCCACTCTGCCCCCATGCTCTAGAACTCCATCCCCCAGTCCCTCCGCCTCACCCCCTCCCTTGCCTCCTTCAAGACCCGTCTCAAGATCCTCCTCTTCTTCGGGCACCCTCCTTCCCCCCACGCTCACCCCCCACCCATCCTCCACCCTCTCCGATCCCGACCCCAAGCTCGGGTCCGAAACACTGACTGTCCAGCGCCTTGGGACTTCCTCCCAGGGTGAAAGGCGCTATACACATGTAATTTTGTTGTTGTTGTTACATAGCGCCCTCCACGCTGGGTTGGGTCTCGTGGCGCTTATTATTAAACAAACACTTAGTTTTTTTTTCCTTAAAGTTTCTACGGTCACGTTCTCTCAGAAGAGTTGCCGGCTGATCAGACCCAGGTCAGTGTGAAGAGTGATTTCCAACATGGGGCCAAGTGAAAACTCTGGTCTTCGTTCGGTATCAAGATTCCATCAACGGCAGCGTGTCCCCATTTCAGAGCCGGATTTAGGATAATGACAGTCACTCAGCTCACTTTAGCTGGTCTCAGAGGGAGACAGAACCAGCTAGGTTAAGGAGGCGGAGGAGAACAAATTGTCATAAAAATAAACCTCGACCATTTTCCTTTCATTTTTTCTCAGCCGGACCTGGGCCAGATGATTTCAAAATAAAATGAAGGAGATTTGCTCCTCTCCTCACCTTGTCCTCAATCACATACAAAATACTCTAACTAATGTAAATACGGTTTTCCCATGCAATAATAATACTCCTTGCGTTTGATACAGCGCCTTATCACGTCTTCGAGACGTCTCAAAGCGCTTCAAATACTAGGAATTATACAACCAATATTTCTTTCCTTCATTCTCGCCTCATGTAGTAATGATTGTTGTATTGGCAGCTGTGAGTTTTAACCCCGAGTGCAATGTATAATAATAATCCTCAGGTTTGATATAGTGCCGTACACGCGGCACCTGCCAAAGGCATATGGTGAAGCGTTTTACCCACTTTGTGGATTCCTGTAGGGTGGTGGTTAGAGAACTCGCCAGGCAAGCGAGAGGACCCGGGTTCAATTCCCAGGCGGAGCAAAATCACGTGGGGGTTCTGGAAAATTCCTGATTTCCCGTAGAGCCAGTCCACCACTGATTAGGATTCCTATTATTTTAATTTTTCATCCACCGCTGCAATCATTTATGACCATGAATATATATTATCAGTTTCGTGCTGCGATGGCTTTTGCTATGCCTTTTATTTCAAGCCTGTTAGCCTTCAAATCAATAAGTATTCATCTCATGGCTTATGACAGGGTCTGTTTGGAATGTAAATTGGTTGCAAATTATAATCAGGCCTCGAAATCAGATAGCATATTGCCGCTGAGCTCAATGTAAGACTGCACTTAATACTCGAGGAATAATTGCTTTGATTGTGCTCTTCTTCGAGCTCCTTAAAACAATTGTAGCCGCAATATATTTGAGCCACGATTCCCTCCAATCATAAGATAAGGCAGGAACGTAGTTATCAATGAGACATCTGTGTGATCAATGCTTTTAACAACTCGTGCACAAGCCCTTGAGGAGATTGGTGGGGGGGGTGGGGGGGAAGGAAAAAAACAGAAGATAATTTCCTCTGTTTTCAGATGAGGCGGTAGATTCAAGCTCATCAACCTAAGCGATAGTGTAAAGGTTTTATTGAGGTGGATGTTCATTACTGAGGCAGTACAAGGGTTGCCATTCGGATCTATGAGGGATGGGGCGGGGGGCCGAGTTTAAAGAGGTCAGAACCCTGGACAGTCATTCCATCAGTGGAATCATTACTTCACATCCAGCAATGATACAGTAATTGGTACTGTAAATGGAATTGACTGTATATTTGTGGGTAAAACACGGCAGCCAATTGCGCACAGCAGCGTCCCCACAAACAGCCGTGAAGTGAAGCGACCAATTTATTATAGTTTTTTGGTTTCTTGAGGGATCATTAACAGGCGTGTGGAATAAGGAAACTTGCCCAAGGTTTCGAGCCCAGGTCTCTCGCTTATGAGGCGAGTGCTCTAAACACTGAGCTACAGGACTCCTCGAGATCTCACGACATAAGATCTCAAACAACCTCTATTTGGGTCACTTTATTGTCATCCACAGAACTAACAGTTATAATTAATGCCGCAGCCTACTTTATAAATGAGAACTGAGAACAGATTATACGTGGGATGCAATGTCCCCTATTCTGTTTTACAGGCTCAGTTACATCCGCCAGATAAATATTTGGATTAACGGACAAAGAAATAGTGGTTGAATGACTCGAAGATTGTAGCTGTCTAGTCAGAAGAACCTCAGCCCACATACAAGTTAGGACCCTGCAGTAATAATATTAATAATAATCCTTGCATTTGACATAGCACCTTATCATGTCTTCGAGACGTCTCAAAGCGCTTCACGGAATATATTGTAAATTGACTGCATATCTCGTGGGTGAAACACGGCAGCCAATTGCGCACCCTCGGAAAAGCGATCCGCCATTCGTCTAACAACTGGGTTCCTACTTACTGCTCGGCAAACAGAGGCGTGTGTGGAGCGAGGAAACTTGCCTCAGGTTTCACCCTGTCCCGCTCGGGTCCTCTCGCTTACGGGACGAGCGTTTTAACCACTACTCGTTAGCAAATGATGTGCGTTTATAATCTAAATGGATGTTCATCAGGTTGGATGATGCCTTAGTCCTAACAAATACATACCATCCCAGGCACATAAATCAACAGACTGCAAATGTATGCACCTCTTGGGTTTTATTCTTCACTTTAAATTCAGATGGGTTTGTGTCTATTTTAATCTGTACTTTGACTGACAGCTCGAAACCCCTGCTATAAACTGACAGTAAAGAGAATGCATGATCCACTATTAATGAATCAGTCTAAAAAAAACCCCTCTAATCCGCTGTGGGCTGGCTTTTATTTTCGAAGCTATTGGGGATATTTTTTTTCGGTTCTTGCTTCTGAAATGAAATGTCATCACATGAAAAGCTTTATTTCATCGGGGAGAAATCTCACAGAGGGTGAATGAGATTATTTGCCTCTGTGTGTATTCATCGAAGTCAAATGAAACATTTCTCTGCTGTCACTTCCTGTCAAACGGGCTAACTTGTTGGCCACGGAATTGTATTTTTCATTGAAAACAGTACTAACCCGCACTTATAACTGGCAAATCATTTTCTGCTGCCGATTATAAACGCACTGGGCTGCTCTGATCCTCATTGTAAGAGCAGCTTGCTCTGCATTATAACAAGCGAGAATGAGAAATCATCCGTAAATTGTGGAATGCCCACCAAACAGCAGCAGCAACGACTTGCATTTATATAGAGAGCCCCTTATATTTTATGGGCAAAACGAGGCACCTAATTGCGCACAACAGAGTTCCACAAACAGTCATGGATTGAGCGAACCAAATGATTTATTTATGAATTTTTATTTTAAAGCAGTTATTACCTCCAGAAAGCGGTCTGCCAATCAACTAACAACCGGGTCCCTACTTACTGCTGCGTAAACAGAGGAGCGTGTGTGTGTGTATGTGGAGTAAGAAAACTCATCCGAGGTTTCACGCTGCCCAGGAATCGAACCCATGGCCTCTCGCTCGAGCGAGGCAGGTGTGCTAACCACTACACGACAAGACTCCAGGCTTTAAATGTTCACACATTTAATGGTACTTGTACTGGTTGTGATTTTGTTTGAAAATACTGTAAAAGAGCCCAAGGAGAAAGCGAGAGGTTTCCTCCACGGCAGGGAATTCCTGAGAATGGGATCGTTACCGGTTACATTGAAAGTGACATCTTTGATGCAAAGAGATGTGGTCTCATAACTGAACATCTCAGTGGAACATAAAGGTCAACATCCTTCCTGCCTACTAATGCGCTCTCAAAACGGGTTGAAGACTGTATCCTAGGTAACGTCAGACTCGTCAGACATTGCGACGTAGAGCTAATCAATCCGTAACGATTCTTGCTGCTCTGTTGAGTTTTGCAATTAAACGTTCTCGTAAAAAAACATTTTTTTTTCTTTGGCCCTCACTTCAATTACTGGACTTGGCTGCGGTTTGAATCAGAACTTTCACAGAAATGTCGTCTTAAAATCAAATCAGACCTATAAATGAATAAAATACATATACATACGTATACATACATAGAGAAATATCATTTACAAACTGCTTTCTCCCACGAAATTTACAATAAAGTCACTTGACCGTACATTCCGTGAAGCGCTTTGAGACGTCTCAAAGACACGATAAGGCGCTATATCAAATGCAAGGATTATTATTATTAATTGTTATGGTGTGAAATGGTTTGGAAGGCAATTCAAAAAAGCTCCCAACGAGGTTTTTCGGAGTGGAGGAGAGTTTCGGCCTTGCTGGACAACTTAGAGGATTACAGGCCCCTGAGATCAGGTATAGCATGAAAGATGCATCAGGAGCCTTAGAAAGTTGCAGCGACAGAAGAAGGCTGTTTGGCCCATCGTGTCAAGACGGCATGCTCTTTGCTGGGGAGAAAGGCAACTTACCTCGACACGAGGAGTTAGGAGACCCTCGCAGTGCAAATAGGCACAACTATTCAGATCATTTGACTGGTAAGAGACAGAGCTGAACCTTTAATTGAAGCCATGCATTATACATGCAAATCGCGGGGAGAAAAAGTCTTTCCTGCAGGAATAGGAGATTTCATTGGCATAAATTTTTATATTTAACAGTAATTAACACCCGTTGCTGAGGGAGGTCAGGAAATGGCACAGATTCATTGCGGGGGGAAGCCTGTTTTTGTTTAAAAAAATGCAAATGTAATCAACCGCACTTGGAGGATTCATTAGAATACGCTGTGTGGATTTTGAAGCTGAAATTATGGATCATTATGGATTTAAATAGAAATAATGAGATGCTGACTGACACAAGACAGGTTTAAGCTTAGATCCAAAGGGTATCAGTGGAGAGATCAATTTAAATATGGTTTGACAGATTCACCTTTTCTTTTCCAAAACATACATTCAGAATAATCCTTGCATTGGTATAGGGGATCGAACATCGAAATGTCTCAAAGTGATTCACAGGGAATTGCTGTCAAACGTAGCGACTGTGTATTTTATGGGGTAAAAAGCAGCAGCCAATCCAGCATGCAGCAATACATTTTCACCCACAAAATACAGTCAATTCACTTTACAACGTATTCTGTGAAGCGCTTTGAGACGTCGAGAAGATGTGATAAGGCGCTGTATCACATGCAAGGATTATTATTAACATTATCCCACAAACAGCCATGAAATTAATAACCAATTTTATTGGGGGGTGGGGTGGGAGGTGGGTGTTGACAGGGACACCGGGAGGATGTCCCAGTGTTCGGACAGTGCGATGGGATATTTAACATCCACCTGAACAGGCGAGTTTAAAAGCGATGTATCAAATGGATGGATTATTGCTGTTACTCTCACATCTCTGTGAGGAGAACCCGAGACCTGGAGGCACTCGCCTGGTTTCTGACAGTGTAACGCAGCTTCTACCTACAACCTATCAGTGCAGGTCACCCCTCCTTTACCCGAGCGCCTGTCAGTATACGTACTTAACTCCTCTCCCTATTCTGACAATCTTCCCAAGTTTGGAAGACCAAGACCGCGGGACTGCCTGTCTGATCACTATGGCAACAGAAACAGCGCTATCTGCCTTTTCAACCAAATGGACAACTTATATCCCCCCTCCCTGGACTCTGTTGTGTCTAGTTTCCAAGGGAACTATCATCCAAGGAATACAGAAGAAATCAGTTCCCTTGATCTGCACTCATATTTAATATTCAGAGTAGAGTTGCCATAGCAATAGTAAAAAAAAAGTTGTCTTCTCACCTAAAACTACTTTTTTTTCTTTGATCTAAACTTAAGACGGACATCTCAGATCGCCAGAGAGAATGGGCTTTCAAGTCTCTGACGCCAACTGTAAAATACTCCTGGCTGCTCAACTACGTCATAAGAATACGCAGGGATTCAGGAACATGAGAAATGCGTCCAGCCATAAATTATTCCTTAGCTCAACGCACTAACAGCACCTCATTCCCAGCCTTCCCCCCAAAATATACAGTCAATTCACTTTACAATGTATCCTGTGAAACGCTTTGAGACGTCTCTAAGATGTGATAAGGCGCTGTATCAAATGCAAGGATTATTAATATTTATTATTATTAATAAGCTACTTCTCAATATCTATTCCTCATCTTTTTCACGAATACCTCAACTGATTTCTCCTCTCCGGCTTTCCTGCTTTCTGTTGTGTGTATTACAAGTCAGTAGCCTCACCAACCGCAAAGTATAATTGTAAAACTATATTATGCAATTGGCTGCTGCGTTTGGCTCACAAAAGACTCCGTCAATCCACCTTACAGCATCCCCAGTGAAGTGCTTTGAGACGTCTGAACGACATAAGGTGCTTCATATCAAATGCAAGGCTTATTTAGTATTATTCATTCGCATGTCACTCTCGACTATACAGTAAATCCTCAATGTGGAAAAACTCTATATCCCTCCATCATTAATTGCACCAAATATTTTATTTTGCTTCAGGGGAAGCTCAATTAATGATAATAATCCTTGGGCTGTCAAAACACCTTCACTGTCATTTGTAGCCACTGTATTTTTGAGTGAACACAGCAGGCAAATTGCACACAATAGCACTCCAAAAACAGCCACGAAGTGAATGACCAATTTTATTCATGTTACATCCAAGTATCTGAAATCAGCCACGAGATGTATTTCCTCAAGTTGAATTTAGAGACACATTTAAAGTTAAATAGCCTTGAACTCACACACGTCTTTGAATGCAGTGATGTCGATACAAATGTAGAGGAGCTTAAAGGCAAAAATCTGGCACAAAAAGCTTGAACACCAACAAAGAAGGTTTAGAATGATAAACTGCTATTTATAAGGTTTCGCTGCACCACTGAACACATCAAGTACTGTATGGGATTGTCAACGTTGCTGAGCTGCTAACACAGGGTTCAAATAAAATACAAAACTTAGCTGATTCGTCAAAGATGTTGCAACGAACATTATTGGCCCACTCCATTCTTTAGACAAAGCCGGTTTTAATAAAATCTGCAACAGGAGTTTTGGGTTGAGAAGGCAGGGGTGGGCCAAGATTATTCTGAACCTCATTGGTTGGTGTTTGAGCTTTTCGTGCCAGATTTTGTCTTTAAACGCATCAACAATCATTGCCTTCAAAGTTCCCTTCGCAACACAAATGGCCTGTTTCCATGCTGTACGTTCCATACAAATCTACGTGGTATTGTATCCATTCATGAGCTTAGACATCATCATCCTTACATTTGATATAGCACCTTATCAAATCATTGAGACATCTACAAGCACTTCACAAGGTAGTACAGTGATGTCTCACAAATACTCATGGATTGAACGACCACTTTTTTTTTTTAAATCGAGGGCTTACAATCCCCTCACAGAAAGCGATCCGCCTCTCAACCGGGTTCCTCCTTACTGCCAGGCAAACAGAGGCGTGTGCTGTGCGTGTAGTAAAGAAACTTGTCTAAGGTTTCGCCGAGGCCCAGGAATTGAACCCTGGTCCTCTCGCTTGCGAGGTGAGAGCGCTAATGACTACGCTACGGCACTCCATGAAACTGTTGCAGGAGATGGGATGGGATAGGATGGGCTGCAGCAGTTTTGAGGGTCTGAAGGCTGGCTGGTGTTTCCCTGGATAAGTTTGTGAAAGTAAATTGTGGGTCTTGCCCCCAGGGCTCTCCCCCAGCGTCCCCAGCAGCCTGAGAGAATATATTTCAATTTGTCCGTCATGGCAGGTTGTAGCTCATTCTGTGACCTATTCAAACTCACTGACGTACGCATTGGGAGTTGTTTGCAATCATGTTATTATTTGGTCATTCAATTATTAACGAGAAGACAACTGGCTACAGCTACAAGATCTACTCAAAATAGCACACGGAGAGATTGCCAGCGCTCAGTAATAGCACAGCAATGCTATAGTGACTGATGTTGAAATCATTGAAACCTTATCGCAAATCAAATTACTTGAACCTTAAACCCTCCCCCCAGACAGTCAGCAATTTCAGGTATACAACAAAGGTTTACTCCTCGTTCGCTAAAGTTGTGTTTCCACAGAATTGTTCCAATGATTTACCCGCGTTCAATCGCAGGCCGTGTCCTCTGGTTCTACGGTTTTGGGTGGAGCACGAAAACATCTGTAAAGTATTATTTATCCACTTTACAGCCATTAATAATAATGCTCCTTCCAGCACATACTATGGGATAACCACAGACAAATACCTTTCAAAGCACTGAATTTACATTAAAAGGCCAATTAAGTGGAAGTAATGCAGACAGAATCTGCTGTTGATGTGAACAGCTGGTGCTAGAGGAACAGCTGGCACATACCAATTATACCCAAGGTTGATCAAAAGAACTCATTATCATCGCATTCTCAAGATAAAGAAACAGAATTTGGTGAAAATCTGTTAAGCAATTTACAAGAATGCAATATTTAACAAACAGAGAGGCGAGGAACAGCTGACACGAGAGCTGGAAATCCCAGCACATATATTTGATAATACATTTGCTGCTCAAAGCGGTGGTTCAATCAGATAGTGAAGAGGCATTAAAGAAGAAGCTAGACTTTCAACAACGACAGATGATATTTACGCAGCACCTTTCACGTCGGGAGGACATCCCAAGGCGCGAGGGATTTGGATCTGAACAGTGGGTTAGGATCAGAAGGGATGGAGGGCAGGGAGGGTAGGGGTAGGAGGGTGATCGAAGGGGCAGTCGAAGAGGCAAGGAAGGGGGCATGGTAAAAGGACTGTGGGATAGTGATCCAAAGGATGAGGGCAGATGGGCTGGAGGCCCGATCATCGATGGTGGGGTGGGGGACATGGAGCAGGCCGGAGCTTGCTGAGTGGAGGGAGGTTTCTAATTTTAGCAATTTGGGGGCAAACAACAAGAATCGAAAGAGGGAGATGAGGGTTATCTTTTGGTTGCAATTCTTCATCGAAAAACAAAGCAAAAACAGGAGTTGTCGTGATTCATTCTCTCTGTATGATTCGCTCAGCCCAGATTTCCTGGCACATCGAAAGGAATTGGAATCAATCAAAACATTGTACTTATCACATCAAAGCATCTCAAAGCGCTTCACACAAAGCAAATACATTTGATCGTGACGCACAGCCAATGTCGCAGGATATCTGCGCTAACTTCAGTCCTGAAAATTGGGATAAATCAGGTTTGTTGGGTGCTTAGTTTCAGGAGTGTTGGTCAAGAGGAATCAAGTTGTGGGAATGTTTGTGAACAGTATTGACATTTTCAAACTCACTGATGCATTGGGAGCTCTCCACGGTTTTGGCACGGTTTGAGCATTGAATTATTAATAAGGAACACATCAGTACAGCTACAAGACGCTGTTTGAAACACATTCTAGAGAAAACACTGCGAGTGCGTGTGAACAGCATTGATATTGAAGTTACTAAAACACATCGCTGTGAATCAAAAATACCCAGCAATAATAATAATACTCCTGGCATTTGTTACTGCACCTTTGAGATGTCTCAAAGCGCTTCACAGGATATACTGTAGTTCTGTACAGTAGTTCAAAGATGTGGTAGAACAAGAATCACAAATAGCAACTCCCGACAACCAGCAAGGCAAGTGAACTGTAATCTACACAGCAATGTCCACGTGTAGATGGAACTCTATTTGAGGACTGGATACTCTCAAGCACGGTGATGAGATTCCGCACGTGTCAGACACAGGGCAATAAACAAATAAATCATAAATTTGCAATCTTTCTTTAAGAGGGACTGGGGTCTGTGAGTCTCACTTCAATTTGCTCAGCCACTCCAGGGGTTGGATCGTTCCCAATTTAAGAATGCTTAGACGACCTCTAAGGCTCTAAACCTACAATATGGTTAAGGTTATCCCTTAATCTCTCAAGTTCCTTATTGGAACAGTTATTCAATCAACAAATCTTTCCCTTCCGATGTTGAGTGACAGTTTGCAGTCACAGCATCAGCAACTGGGCTAAAAATTGGTTATAAATTATGCAAACTGACATTTCAGACGCTCATATACACACCCTCACCCTAATGCGATTTAGGGTCCAAGTTAAGGGTCTTATTTGGAGTAGTGGATATTGAATCACAGGGTAAAACCACTCAGGGATTTGCTTCCAATGTAATCCTGGAATAAGCAAATGGCTTACTTGACCTCCCTTGTACACCATTTCTGTAGAATCATATCACAAAATACTTCAGCTACAATTTTCATCAGCTCACTGACATCGGATCTGTCACAGCAGCTTCCCACCCCCACCCAGCTCCCCCCACACAGAGGAAATAGGAAATAATAGACTGCGAAAAAAAAGAAAAAAATCAATCCCTTTCATAAGCGCTGGACAATATCTTGTAAAGTGACTCACTGCTGAGCAGTAAAAAGTCTGTGAAGAATCAAACAATTTTAAGGCTCATCCAAATGGTTATTTGAACTGTGAGGGGATGAAATGAATCCGATGAAGCAATAAATCCAGAGATTGAAAGTGAGCAAGGCAGGGGATTGAGGATCTGTAAGAGATTAGAAGCAGCGGGGGGACCTTGGGGTGGGGAAAACAAATGAAAAGGATGAGATAATACAGAGAGGTGTTATCCTGGCTCAGTTGGTAGCACACTCACCCGGGAGCCAAAAGATTGTAGCCCCCAAGTCGGGACTTTGAACTCATAGTTTAGGCTCACACTTGAAGTACTGGGGACGTGTTGCAATATTCGCTCAAAGAGGTAGATTTTAAGGTGGGATTTATAGATTTTTTTTGTTTTATTTGGTCAGTCAGGTGTCTGACACACGTGGAAACCGATCACTGTGCTTAAGAATATCCAAACCAAACTGAGATTTCCCTGTATCCCAAAAAGTTATTTTCTCCAGCTACAACACTCACTAAATTATCAGTTATATCTCAGGAAATGGATGCGAGGGACCTTGTCAAGACAATCATATCTGCACTGCTGATTTTAGAATAGAAACCCATTTATATATATATAAAAAAAATCAATGAAATGCTCTCTAAATGACTCATATGTCAACGAGAAAGATAAAGCGGGCAGCACCATCACAACAGCTTCAGATTGCAATATATATGGAAATCACTGCACATCTATACTGAAAAATATCACAAACAATTTTTCTCAATCTCGACGGGAGCTTAATTATGTCCTCTGCTTAAAGGCCTTAAATTGCTGATGAAAAATTAACTCTGCAGTGCGAAGACAGGACCAATCAATCATCTCAGTAGACTGAGCTGTGACTCCATAATAATAATAATAATAAGCCTTGCACTTGATATAGCGCCTTATCACTTCTGAGAGCACTTCACAGAATATGATGTAAAGTGAATTGACTGTATATTTTGTGGGAGAAACGTGGCAGCCAGTTGCGCACAGCAGCATCCCACAAAGAATCGTGGATTGAATGACCAAATTATTTTTTTAAGGGATTAATCAACTAACAAAAGGGTTCCTACTTACTGCTAGCTAAATAGGAGCGTGTGGAGTTAGTAAACTTGCCTAATGTTTCGTCCTGCCCGGGAATCAAATCCAGGTCCTCTCGCTTGCGAGGCGAGTGCTTTAACCAATACCCTTCAGGACTCCAAAAATAAAAAAGGAACAAAGGCTAGGAGACAGAGAGAGAAAAAAAAAANGCCCCCCAGCTCAAGGAATGTTTACCCCTACAAAAATCCTCGTTAAATTTTGAAAGGTAATAGGACAACTTAAAATACAAAGGGATGTCGAAAGACAACAGTGCTGGAACTCTGTAAATAGTTAGTATTTGAGAATTAGGACAATGTATGATTCATCCTTTATTTTATTGGTAAATAAATACAAATAACAATGATTCCGTTGATTAAAAAGTTACCCAAATAATGCATCAAAACTAGGCAGAGCTTTCCTAAAACTCTACAAAGATCTAAACTTTTAAATAGCTACTGTTAGAAGTTGACTCTAAGTAAAGGCAGACTTATTCCAGCACTAAGCTAGTCAAAGAACCTAATCTCTCATCACACTAAAAACTACAGAACAGGTTTCCGCCAAACAACAAAGAATATATTTGTGGGGGGAAAGTGAACAAATAACAGAATCATTAAACATTCACTCACCCTCACATCCTATTGCGTTAAGAATTGGAAGAACATACTCGAATCCTGGCCTAGCAGTGCGGAGGTCTCTTTGGAAACGTGACCTGTAGAAATCCATTACCTGCACTTTTACTCAATCTGTCAATTATAGTAGGCACAGCTGTGCTGGGTTTGTACCTGGAGCATCTCACTGCAATCCATGTATAGGGTGATGGGAGAGGGGGAGGAAAGAGCTTAAATTGAATTGCACACACAAACTGCATTCTGGGGCTAACAATTCGTCAGCACCAGATTGTCAGGCGCATTAGGTGGAGACCACTGAATTTGTATGCAGGTGGTTCCCACAATTGGTTGATTCTCCCTCCCCAATGGAACATGGACGCAGAAAAGTACTGTTTTTCCTATGTAATATACGACAGAGAAGCTACACAATAGAACAATACTATTGGAAAAAAAATTAACAAGTAATTCATAGGTTTAAATTTGGGCTATGAATATAAAAATACAATTCATGACCAATCCTGGGTTAAATGGAAATTGCCAATAAATATTTTGCGGTTTTGCGTCATTTCTCTCTCTCTCCCTTTAAAAACATTTAAAGATCAAAGACATCATCTCTCTGGTAGAGAACTTGTGCAATACTGTGCATTTGTGAGCAGCTTTACTGATTTAACGGAGGATGTTTGACTTTCAAGTAAGCAAACAAGAAAATCTCTGGGTTTAGCTTATTTTGGGCAGTGTTACATCATTTTTAAAAAAACTTTCCATTTGATAACCGTGCAACCTTTAAAAATCAGCATCCAATCTGAAGCTGTTTTCTTCTGCTTTGCACATTACCCCCATCCTCTGATACTCAGCAACTCGCTTCTCAAAGAAGTTGGTTTTCCCTTCCAGAGAAATGTTCTCCATGAAGTCAAAAGGATTTTCTGCTCCAAATATCTGAAGTGAAAATAATAATAGGTATAGCACAGGGTGGGCATTCTAGAGCGATGAGATCAAAATGGACTAAATGGCCTTCTTCATCCAAACCAATCTTGTAGCAAAGAATTCAGAGAAAACTGCCCGCACATTCCTTCTGTTACCCTCTCCCACGACGAGATTCCTTTTTCTAAACCAAAATAAGGCCTCCTGTCTCAGTGACCAGGTAAAAGTGCTTGAAAATGTTGAAAATGCAATCGCCAACAACAACACATTACATTTACACAGGGGAGGAAGTGCCAAGGCACTGGACAGTCATCCAGGGATTTGGACCCGAGCTGGAGGTTGGGATCAGGAGGGGTGGAGGGCGGGGAGGGTGGGGGTAGAAGGGTGACCGAAGGCGCGGTCGAAGAGGAGGGTCTTGAGACGGGCCTTGAAGGAGGTGAGGGAGGACAATTGGCTATCAAGATGGTATCTGTTTCGTTAAGAGGACAATCCACTGTCAGACTAGGACATGAGGAAATACCAACCTTACTGAAACCCAACTCTAGCAGCAGTCTGTCAGCCACAAACTCAATGTACTGCTTCATTAGGGTGCAGTTCATGCCAATCATGTCCACAGGCAGAGACTCAGTCAGGAACTCCTGTGAAAAAGACATTCAACAGGCGAAGGTTGAACATGGCCTAAATAAACTAAGATGCTACATCCTATAGCTTCATTTCAAGATGACTGTGTATATTGCCATAAAGCACAGAGATCTTAAACACATTACGCCAATGGGCCTTTACCTGTTCAATCCTCACAGCTTCGGTGATAATTGCTCCAACTCTCTGTTCCGAAGGCTTGTGAACCAAGTGTTTGAATAGAAGACAGGCAAAGTCACAATGCAGACCCTGGGAGTGGAAACACCAGAGTGAGATTCGTACCAGGATTTCAAATCAAACAAGTTAAACAAACACACAAACAAAAAGTTTCATGTTTAACTTTTGTCTAATGAAAATGGACCTTCTCCTCGTCACAGGGCGGTTTTGTGGCCGGGATGAAGTGAGACGGACATTGATCAATGTTCAAGATTATCCCAACCGCAAATCAACAGTCCTGCCTGTTAATATACACTACTTGAGATGTTGCAAGCACAGAACTACAGCAAATATCCGATTGACTCTCCTATAAGCTAGGATACATTGCATTACTTTAAAACTGCACTGAACATCCCCTCCGTTGCACAAGTCAATGCATTTAAATTGGACAAAAACGCATCCTTTCAAGTTGAACTCATTAGGAACAGTGAAAAGCAATTCACTTGACAACTTCTTCACAGCAGGTGCACCAAGTTATTTAGCCCCATCACCAGTTTGTTGCTGGAACCAAGTATCTCACTGCACATGAGCCTCTGTGCTTCAGATTCAGTGAAGTATTATACTCGATCATCCAACTTTTAAGAGAAACTATTTCTTCTGGTGGGCGGGAGAATCCAGAACTAACTCCAAGCTAACTCCAGAGTCCAGACAGCATCAACGCCAGGAGATTTTCCTGCACTTACTTCATCCCTGCTGATCAGCTCATTGGAAAAGGTAAGGCCTGGCATTAGCCCTCGTTTCTTCAGCCAAAAAATGGCAGCGAATGATCCTGAGAAAAATATCCCCTCAACAGCAGCAAAAGCTACCAGTCGGTCTCCTGGGCGTGAGCGAGAGAGGGGGATAAAGTAACAAAATTAATATTTCTCATTATTTGAGCTGCAAAATTGGCAGGCACCTCAAGACTCATCATTTCCTGAAAACAAGTCACGCAATCCATGCATTTCACTTGAGCAAACGTTCTCTCAACCGAACAACAACAACAAACAACTTGCCCCTCACACAGGATAGCGTCCCAGAGCACAACGCTGAGCCGGGGGGGGGGGGGGGGGAGGTGACCATAGGCGCGGCCGAAGACGAAGGTCTTCAGGCGCGACCTGAAGATGGGGAAAGAAAGGGCAAGATGGAGGGATAGAGTTCCAGAGTTTTGGGAAAAGAAACCTTTAGAGGCAGAACGCACTTGTGCAGGTGCCCCCACCCCCACCTCCTCCACCCCACACAGAGAACCCCAGCTTTATTGCACCAATGAGACAAATTAAAAGGATTAGCTTTTAATGCGGTTTCATTTCCTCTAGGATAAAGCTTGATTAATGGAACACTGGGACACATCCACGTCCTTGATCTTACAAGTATAACAGGCTCGCTTTTATAACCTGTGCACGTTTGAAGCCAGAGAGCTTTTTAGAGTCTGTAAACTGCGAGAAGGTAAAGCACTCACCGAAGGCGGATTCTCGGTCACCGATCCAAGCCAAAGCCCAGACAGCCTTCTGTTTAACACATGGCATGGTTTCAATGGCGTTAAACAAGAATTCCCTGAAAGGTAACACTCACTCAGTTAGATCAACTTCACCTAGACAGTAATGGAACAGATCTCACTGACAACTAACAATTTTGCAACACTCAAGATTTGGGCTGCGTTAATGAACCAGTCTCTCTCGCTCTCTCTCTCTCTCACACACAATTCAGTCATCCACCCTGGGCGTATTCACCTCTCAATGGGATCCTTGATGTAGGTGTCGATAAGGAGACTGTACATTTCTGAATGAATGTTCTCCATGGCAATCTGGAAACCATAAAAGCAACGGGCTTCCGTCACTTGCACCTCCTGACTGAAACGTTCCACCTGAAGAGAACAGGACAGTCATATGATCTTGATGTGTGCATATATAATATCTTATAATAATGATGATGATAATAATAATAGTATTATCCCCGCACCTTGGGACGTCCTCTCGATGTGAAAGGCACTATACAAATGTAATTTTGTTGCTGTAATAATCCTTGCATTTGATATAGTGCCTTATCGCATCTTCGAGACGCCCAAAAAAGCACTTCACAGAATATACTCTAAAGTGAATTGTCTATTCTGTGGGCGAATAAAAAACGTTGGAATCACAACAATTCAAGGACAAAATATTCCAATATTACGTTGACCAATTTAGTTCACTTTACAAGTACTCTGTTTTTTTCCCCACAGAGTTAATAACCCTTGCTACATATGAATGTGCTCAATGACATGCATCCGAATATTAGACAAGCACTTCACTTCTGGAGCCTAATCTTATTTTGGCTTCCATTAAAACTACTACTGTTCACTGTTTTTCATGTTTAAACCAACGATAGAGGCAGTAGTGTGGGAATAACAACAACACTTTACATTTTAACAGCACCTTTCATGTTGTGAGGACGTCCCAAGGTGCTGGACAGTCAGGAGTTTGGACCCGAGCTGAGGGCTGGAATCAGGAGGTGAGGAGGGCAGAAATGGGGGAAGTTAGACAGAATGATTGATTTGAAGATCCATCAAGAGCATACCAGGTTCTCGTTGACGATTCCATCGCTGGCAGCAAAGAATGCCAGGACGTACGAAATGAAGTGTTTTTCATCCTTTTTTAGGGATTCCCAGTGCACCAAATCCTTTGACAAGTCTACCTAGGGAGGAAAAACAAAGCAATGAGAAATTCTATTTTTGGAAGCCTTAGTGAAGTAAACACCACTTACCTTGTGCGTTTCTAACCGCATGAAGCAGCATAAACACACCTTGTATGACGAGCGATTCCTTACAGATTAGAAAACAGCCAGCGCACCAGTGATATCATAATAATCAGCCTTGAATTTGATATAGTGCCTTGTCCCGTCTTCAAGATGGGGCATAGCGCTTCCCAGAATATACTGCCGCATTTCGCCCACACAACCTACAGTCAATTCGCTTCACAGTATATCCTGTGAAGCGCTTTGAGACGTCTCGAAGACGTGATCAGGCGCTGTATCAATTGCAAGGATTATAATTATTTATTATTCTACTGTAAAGTGAATTGACTGTGCATTTTGTGGGCGAAATGTAGCAGCCAAATTGCAGTGGACGACAGGTATCTAAAACTCTCTGGGTTTCCTGATCAGCAACAACAACAAAATTACATTTGTATAGCGCCTTTCACGTTGGGAGGATGTCCCAAGCAGCAAACAGCTCAGCATGAAGTGTTTGAACGTTGTCAACATCCTCCTTCCCAGTTTGGACACACATCACTAACCATTGTCACGAAAGGTCAGATCACAAAACAAAGACCAAAGATGAATAGATAGTCTTCAGCTATTCACACTTTTACTTCTTGGATGTGCCAAGAAACAGGTTCCTACCTTGAGGACAGGAACTTTCAAACAAGGGAATGGTTGTAAAACAACAGGACTCCACAAAGACCAACTGGCCTGAATTGCTTTATGGAGGAAACGAAATGATTAACTGGACAATAGGTCCAAGGTCATGAGGAGGGTACGGCTAAAGGAACTATAAATCTTCAAGCTTCCAATGGACAACTACTGGTTCTGAGAGCAAGATACATGGTCAGACATTGATAAGAGGATTCGTCCGTCAACATAAGAACACGCTAGCTGTTAAACCTAAATCCCGAACCATCTCTGACCTGCAGACCCGGAACATCAACTCCACCAATTCTTTGTCTATCAGCAGTTACCTCCTCAGCTGTCCAGAACGATGCCTCCGCCTTCTTGTACATCTGCCAGATATCGTGGTACTGGATTGGGAAGACCACAAACCGATGGGGGTTTTCCCGGAGAAGAGGCTCATCCTGCACGTTTGCCCCTTCCCGTTGACCTTCCAGGCTGGCCTGCAATAAAACACCAGGTTTTATCAAACTTTTACTGAATGGTTTATTCGGCAAATAAGAACAAGGAAACGCACACACCAAGACTTGGTTTCTCTTTCGCTCTCGCAGTCAAAACTCGCGTGGCAAATCCTCAATGTTCAAAAGAATTTGGAACACAACAACTACGCATTTATTTACATAACGCGACTCACGCAGGGTAGGGTTCCAGAGCGCTTAAAACACACACACACAGAAAATACAGAACGCACTATATAATAGTAGATAGCAAGAGGCCGGAGAGCATCATAAGAAGTTCTGTAGCTCAATGGTTAGAGCACTCGTTTTGCAAGCGAGAGATCTGGGTTCGATTCCCGACAGGGTGAAACCTTGGGCAAGTTTGCTTACTCCACATGCCTGATAATAATCCCTCAAAAAAAAATAATAAATTGGTCATTTCAATCCACGACTGTTTGTGGGGACGCTGCTGTGCGCAATCGGCTGCCGCATTTTGCCCACAAATATACAGTCAATTCACTTTACAGTATATCCTGTGAAGCGCTTTAAGACATCGAGAAGATGTGAAAAGCGCTATATCAAATGCAAGGATTATTATTATTATAAGAACTGAAACTGTTGGCCTCACTGCCCTGATTTTGCAATCAATTCTGAGAAGGTTTCTGAAGGCTACAATGCAATGGACAAGTCAGGCCACCAAAGGCAACTCCACACAAGGGATTGTTTGCTGTTCCCATCGTCTCCAACTGGTTGCAGCTGATCAATTAATACCTTAACAATTCACTATCAGACAGTGGCAGCCCATTAGGCCCATTAGGCTTCTGCTGGAACTTAATGGGTCAAGTAAACTCCTGATGACTGGTCACTCCAAGGGAAAAGGAGTTCAGCAACGAGTTATCCAAAGTGGCAAGTCAAGCAGATGTATAAATAGATAAAAAAAAATTAAAAACTAAATAACCACAGCCAGGACATTGACAGCAAGATAACTTAAGTAGCAGTGATGAGTTAAGCCAGATCGTAGAGTTATTATTAGTTTAGTCTCAATGACATAAGACACTATAACAAATGCAAGAATTATTATTACAACTTACAGCTCCTTGAAGTTTGCGAGCTGTTTTGGACAGCAGAGCCTGAGTCACATTCATAGCTGGGGGCTGAAAAACAAACTTTTTTTAAAAAAGTAAATACAACTAAATTACATTTCCCATTGCAAACACACACTGATCAACTCTTTGTTTTCTTTAAAATAAGCAGATGCCCAGTTGCATTGCTTCGTTGCAATTTTCATAGTTTCACACACAAAATACACACTTTACAGTATACTCTGTGAAGCACTTTGGAGACATCTCAACAACATAAGACAGTATTTCAAATGCAAGGATTATTATTATACATTACATAGACTTATTGGGAAAATCCACCTTTACCCTGTTTTCTTTATCTTCCGAGAGAGAACTTGCAGAGTTATGCTGAGACACGACGGTTTGGGAGAGCAACATTTTACAATTGAGTAAAAGGTTAGCAACTTAAAACAACACTAACCAGAGCACTAATCTCTATGTACTGAGCAGCACAGAGGCACTCAGTCTTTTTAAAGTTTCCCCCAATGTGTGACTGACACATCACTCATGTGAGTCCCGCCTCAGCAAGTCAATGAGTGCCTCAAAGGGTTATTACCATCAGAGCCACACATTAAATTAGACCCAACAGGAAAACTGTTGTGGAGTCCTGTAGCTCAGTGGTTAGAGCACTCGCTTTGCAAGTGAGAGACCTGAGTTCATTTCCAGGCAGAGGGCGAAACCTCGGGCAAGTTTCCTTACTCCACACAGAGCCTAATAATAATCCTCCAAAACCAAAAACAATAATAAATTGGTCATTTTCAATCTACGACTGTTTGTGGGACATTGCTGTGCGCAATTGGCTGCTGCGTTCGCCCACAAATATACAGTCAATTCACTTTACAGTGTTTTCTGTGAAGCGCTTTGGGATGTCCTCCCGACGTGAAAAGCGCTATATCAAATGCAAGGATTATTATTATTATTATTGGGGAGAACAAGTTTGCAGGGCTACGGGGGGAGAGAGAAAGAGAGAGAGGGTGGGAACAGGATTGACTTGGGTAGCTCTTTCCAAAGAGCCGGCGCAGACCCAATGGGCCCAATGGCCTCCTCCTGAGCTGTATAATGCTATGATTGTACGGTTATACATCCGATATATACCCCGAGAAACACAGAAAACTTCAACCAAATGCCCTCCCGCTCGCAGGTCAGGTCACAAAAAATACAAATAACATTCCAGGGACAGCAACTGCCTTCAGTCCTCATCCATGAGCTCTCATTTGCTCTTTGACCTCATTCGTGGGACCTTTAAATCAATTGCCATGAGATTGTACACACAACGCACACAACACACACGTGGTGAGAGTGGGTGGGCGGGCCAGCTACAAGCCCCGCCCTCCGCGCTCACCGATTGGCGCAGCCGGCGTCAACGCAGCGCGGAAGCGCTCCGTGATTGGCCGGCGGACCCGTCGGTCAACGGCTGGGCCGTTGCCCTGGCGACCGGTGTAAACAACTGTGTTGCCCGTGGAATGAAGTGGATCCTTGGGACAAGCAGGTGAGAGTGGGGGGGGGAGAGGGGGGGGGGAGAGGGAGGGAGGGAGGGAGGGAGGAGGAGGAGGGAGGGAGGAAGAAGGGAGAGAGGGAGGGAGAGAGGGAGACATGGAGGGAGGGAGGAAGGGAGAGGGAGGGAGGGAGAGATGGATGGAGGGAGGAGGGAGGGAGGGAGGGAGAGATGGAGGGAGGGAGAGATGGAGGGAGGGAGAGAAGAAGGGAGGGAGGAAGGGAGAGAGAGAGGGAGGGAGAAGGAGGGAGGGAGGAGGAGGGAGGGAGGGAGGGAGAGAGGAGGGAGGGAGAGAGGGAGAGAAGGAGGGAGGGAAGGAGGAGGGAGGGAGAGAGGAGGGAGGGAGAGAGGGAGAGAAGGAGGGAGGGAGGGAGAGGGGGAGAGAAGGAGGGAGGGAGGGAGGGAGAGAAGGAGAGACAGGTAAGAGCAACTGTCACCAGTTTGACCCCAGTATTTTTTTCAGGGGGAAAAAAAAGAAAATTTGCCAATCAAACGCACTGACTACGTTTCAATTTGGATGGCGACGATTTTACACGAAGCATCTTATCATTTTTAAAAAAAATGCAATTCATTCAATCCCCCACTGTCTGTAGGACACTGCTGTGTGCCACTGGCTGCCGCACTTTGCCCACAAAATGCACAATCAATCCAATTTATAGTATATCCTCTACAACATTGCCCGCCTCCGCTGCTATCTCTTCCCTTGAGCTGCTTGAACTCTTGTTCATTACATCCAGACTTGACAATTGCAATGCCCTCCTCACTCGACTCCCTCACCAGCGGCTGACTATTCACAAATCTGTAGCTCATCTTCTCTACCATTCAAGCCAAGCCTTGTTTCTACTCAGTAACGTATTACTCTATCTGCCCTACACTGCAAAGAGTAAGACAGCAGGATAATAATAATAATAATAATAATGATGAACCTTGCATTTGATACAGCGCCTTATCATGTCTTCGAGACGTCTCAAAGCGCTTCACGGAATTTACTGCAAAGTGAATTGACTGTAGATTTTGTGGGCGAAACTTGGCAGCCGATTGCGTAAGCAGCGTCCCCACAAACAGTCGTGCATGGATTGAGTGACCAAAATATTATTATTTTTCTTACTTATTTATTTGTTCGTTCCGTTTTGAAGGGATTATAACCCCCAGAAAAGCAATCCGCCAATTGACTAACAACCGGGTTCCTACTTCCTGATGGGTAAACAGAGGCGTGTGGAATCAGGAAACTTGACCAACGTTTCTCGCTGCCGGGAATCAAACCCAGGGCCTCTCGCTTGCGAGGCGAGTGCTCTAACCACTAAGTTACGAGGCTTCCATCCTGCAGTGTCACTCATCAATCACATAGCTATAGTTATAGAGACAGTAAGAAGCAGATTTTCTACCTTTGTATCACATATCTTGCAGCATTTTTCTGCTTATAAGCAATAATTATTAGCACAATCTCACTTAGAGAGTAGAGATCCTTCTTATTTTTATTAATATTTTATTATTTATATTAAATCACATGCAGAGTTGGAGTTACCAGGAAGATCGATGCACCACACTGTCAACTTATACCCAGTTTCTCAATTGTCTACCCAAATAGATTTTCCACCATTATTATGGCTAAATGCGCCGTAGTATTTTTTCCCCCCTCGTCATTTTTTTTTCCCTGCGACACCCACTTTTTCCTATTGTCACCTTCCACTTTTACTCAGTTGTTCAAAGTGCTGTCTTGAACTTCTTCCGGGGAGAGAGAGAAAGAAAGAAAAACAAGTGTCAAAATGCAATCTGAGCAGCAGCGAGATCAATGCAAGAGAAATATTGAGCTTAATTTGTCTTTCTATTTGTTTTGTTCTTCTCCAAATCCTTTTCATTCCGGCGGTTTTGTGGCTTTGTTTTTTTTTCGCAAACAGCCGACAACGTCCGTTTTCTTCAGCTGCTCAGCCTTTGTGCTGTGTCTTGCCATAGCATGACAACACTGAACCAGGCTTTAGGCCTTTAGGCCTCATCTCCCTTTCCTTGCTCTTCCAACTGATGAAAGTTCCCGGCTGACTGTCTCTCTCTCTCTCTCTCTTCTCAGTCACACTCAACGCTTTTGTTTCCTGTGTCTGCCGGCTTTGCTTGTTTATTTTAAACTTTGGCTTGCTCCAAGTCCCACTCTTTGTGACTGGCACAATTCCCATTCCCCTCGTCAGAAAGCACTGCTCAGTGCTCTCCGAGATCTCCTGCTCTCACACACCCGAGTGCTTCAAACACAACGCCCAGGACTTCACAACGAAAAATCTTTAAAATCCTGGGCCAATTGCTATCAAAAGATTGAACATGCACACAGGCTTCTTCTCGGTTACTCACCGCGGTCAGAAATCTTAGAAAGAGTCCTCATTCAGGAGGCTAAGAATGTAGGTAACAATGAATGGTCATAATCCTAACATCAGACCTGGTGCGTTGCTCCCTCTTGTGGTTTGTCAATTCTTGCATGTATTTTTCCACCAGTAGCTTCTGGAATTAGGTACGCAGGATACGTTCCTCCAGGGAGAGAGAGAGAGAGAGAGAGAGCACATTCCATTCCAACGATCTCTCTCTGGGATTTCCACGTGTAGACGCGCTGCGGGGAATTCTCAGTTGGGTTTGGAGACCCTTAAGCAAGGGTGATGGGTTTCTGCGTGTGTCAGACACCCGCCCGGCTGGCCAGAAATTAAGTAAAACGAAACAGCGACATCACTTGCCAACGTGAAACTCCTTTTGGCTGAGATGATTCCGTCATTGGCAAATTGCCTGGCTTTTCATTTCCCCCTTTAAAGCGCTAAAAGCAACGGGTTTGGATCGTAAAATGAGAAGAAAGTCATTCATGTCTTAAACTACCTGAGATTGACAAACACCAAACAATAAAATATGTTGGAATGAAAGGAACATTGCATCCTCTGAGAACAATAATCACATCTGGTACTCATTAAAGATCAGGATGATTGGGCTTTTATGCAATTAACTCTTGTGTAGTAAAGTCATTAAGTCGGAGATATTGTATTGAGAGCTATCGTTGCTGGCTTTGATTTCTTCGTAGCTGGGGTTGGGGCATTTGTATCAAATTGTACGATAAATTAATATGTAAGAATAATAAGCCTTGCATTTGATATAGCGCCTGATCACATTTTCAGGACGTCTCAAAGCGCTTCACAGAATAAACTGTAAAGTGAATTGACTGTATATTTTGTGGGCGAAACGCGGCAGCCAATTGCGCACAGCAGCGTCCCCACAAACAGTCGTGGATTATGTGACCACTTTTTTTTAAAACAAGGGATTATTACCCCCTGAAAGCCATCTACCAATCGACTAACAACTGGGTTCCTACTTACTACTACGGAAACAGAAACGTGTGGAGTAAGGAAACTTGCCTAAGGTTTAGCTCTGCCCGGGAATTGAACTGGGTCCTCTCGCTTGCGAGGCGAGTGCTCTAACTAACACGCTGCAGGTAAATCTTAACTGAAGCAATAATTCAGATTTGGATTGACATTGTGCGTCTTTACGGGTTTTGGTGAAACAAATATGATTTGATTTAAAGATTTCCAGTATTGTTCAGTGTTTGGTTTGATCTCTCCATACCATCCTGCAGAGGAATTGATGGGAGCATTGCCTTAATGCCTATTTCAACTGGAAGCTTATTAAATCTTATTCGTTTCAAACAGATAGCGAGTGGCGGAGACCAACTGAACCGTTCTACCTGTATCTTGTTTGCATGCAAACAGGATGCCCACAACTGTAAGACATGCATCCTGTTACTCCCACTGGATACCAGCCTGCAACACCCATTCAACCAAAAAACTGTAGCAAAGATACTGGACGCTTCAAATTGAGAGCATCCTATAAAAGTAAGTAGACCATCGTTGCCATCAGAGTTCACCTTTTTCTTGGCTCATTACGCCGAACGGTTTCATGTTATCAGGGAGCTGCTGTTCTCCTTCTTCCTTTTCTTCCTAATCGTCTTGTGAAATGTGAATTTGATATTCATCTGCGCCGTTAATATTTACCGTCTTGTGTTTTCTTTGCAGGTAAAAGGATCTACTCCATTGGTAAGCAGCTTAAGAATTAAGAATGTTTCTTGCTTGAAATGCCCATGTTTTTCACTCCGGAAAGAGCAAAATTCCAGCTCAGTGATAGGAATGTAATGTTTTTGTCGTTCTAATTGGCCCATTGCGCATCTGACTGACTGACTGTGAGCAAGCTAGACGTCGTTTGTACATGATTTTGATAGAGCAACAGCATGAACGACGACAATGTGGGCTTTCACGTAGGGTGAACATTTTGCAGCACTTCACAGAGATGACGGGGAGGGAGCCTGAAGCAGGAATAACAGAGAGATTTGATGAACGTTGACCAAAAGCACTGTAAAAGAGCTATAGTTTTAACAACAACATCAACAACAACAAGCTCCTTGCATTTATGTAACACCCTTCACGTAGGATAACATCACTGAGTGCTTTACATTGACTGGGTCAGATGCCGAGCGGGGTGGGGGTGGGGAGTAGGGGGATGGAAAAGGGAGGTGACCATAATTGTGGTCGAAGAGATAAGTTTCAAAGCGGGATTTGAAGATGGGTGGAGAGGTGACGGAGGTGCGGAGGGAGGGAGGGAAGGAGGGAGGAAGGGAATTCCAAAGGGTCAGGCTGTAGAATCTGAAAGCTCAGCCACGGGTGCAGAATGCGTTAATTGTGACTTGCAGTTTCGTGAAAATTTGGAAAAATTGCGAATCCCACGTCGACAGAGTTCGAGATCATCGGTCACAGCCTGTTTCTGTGTCACCGTCAATGTGAGATCCTCAACTGATCGGCCACCGAAAGCCATCCTTAACATCACAGACTCAATGTGTGAAAATTGCAGATGATGCCCTTGGGTGGGATATAATAATAATAATAATAATAATAATAATAATAATCCTTGCATTTGATATAGTGCCTTATCATGTCTTCGAGACGTCTCAAAGTGCTTCACAGGATACACTGTAAAATGAATTGACTGTATATTTTGTTTTGTCTTATTTATTGACTTCTCTGCTTTTGTCGTAGAATCGGGCACCTCTAAGATGACGACCGTCTCTTCAATCCCTACCAAGTATCAAACAGTGGTGATCGACAACTCGGAGAAGAGAGGGTTTGGTTCTCAAGCCAAAAGGTTTGATAATTACATGAAGCAGGTGAGCAAATTCTTGTAGCGTTCACCGAACAATTTAAATATGGATTTTATTTGATTAAGACCAGAGAAAAGGCAGCCCTTGGTATCGAAATGTAACCGATATATTCGCATTACACTTGCAATCAATCTAGACACCTTCAACACATACTTCTGCCGAACGCTTTGGTTCCAAATGATTCACAGAAATAAGCACAAATAAAAACAGAAGTCGCTGGGATCATTCAGTAGGTCAGAGCAGGACACTTTCTGACGAAAGGTCATCGACCGGAAACGTTGACTCACTTTCCTCTCTCCGTAGATGCTGCCTGACCTGCTGAGTGTTCCCGGGCACTTCTGTCTTTATTTCAGATTTCCAGCATCTGCAGTATTTTGCTTTTAATGTCAATGCAGATGGGGATAGATGTCATCAGTTCTTGGATGAGCCACAAGGTGGTGAAATCTACCACAGGTGGAGCGAACTGAGGAGCCTATTTCAATAAAGCATCAACATTCAAGGGGCAATACCTCATGACAGTATCCAAGTGATTTGTACTAATAACTCAATTCAGTAGATTGTCTTTGCATTGGAAATTGGAGAGAAGACAAGATTTGACATTCACGAGTTTAAGCAAGTTTAACCTAATATTGAGTCGCATTGCAAATCAGCATTTGCGCTGTGTTTCTTTTAAACAGATTCACATACAAATAATAATAATCCCTGCATTTGTTGCAGCGCCTTATCACGTCTTCGAGACGTCTCAAAAGACTTCACAGAATATACTGTAAAGTGAATCGTCCGTGTATTTTGTGGGCGAAATGCGGCAGCCGATTGCACACAGCAGCCTCCCCACAAACAATCGGGGACGATTGAGTGACCAAATTGTTATTATTTTATTTTAATTGATTACTTGAAGGGATTATTAGCCCCGGAGAAGCGACTAACAGCCGGGTTCCTGCTTAACTGCTGGGTAAACTTTGGAATGTTACTGGGCTAAGGTCCCATCGGTAAAAAAAAATGTTGCCCTTCATAACATCTGTTGCCGATATCTGGAACATTTCTGTCATCATTCAACTGCTTCTCTTTGCAGGAAGGCGAGAATGAATTTTCCCACGTTTTTTTTTATTTTCAAATAGGAGATGTGATCTGGTTGAGAGGTTACATTCCAGCATAAAGCCTGGGACACTGGCCATTAGCAGACTGATAGATAGTAAAGTAACTATTACAGGAGGTGTGGCTGCCGAGTTCATTCCAGGAATGTGATCTTTTACCACACATCAATGCTTTCTCTCCGTCGGTAATGACAGCTGAGGTTTCAAGAATTCACTAACAGCACAAAGGGTATTGGAAGCGATAAAGTTATTGAAAAACTTTATGAGCCACTTTTCTCGAAACAAAAATAAACAGATTCAATAGGAAGGGGAAAAGACACCATTCTGACAGGCATTGAAACCTGAGAAACCGAATGAATAGCACAAAACTCACGGACATCTTTATGTAAAGCATAAATACCTGGAATAGTGATAATCCTTGCACTTGGTTTTGACGTAGCCCTTATCACGTCTTCGAGACGTCTCAAAGCGTCTTAACATATACTGCAAAGTGAATTGATTGTATGTTTTGTGGGTGAAACTCGGCAGCCAATTGCGCACAGCAGCGTCCCACAAACAGCCATGAATTGAGTGACCGTATTAGTAGTATTTCATTTTTTGAAGGAATTATTACCCCAGGAAAAGCGATCCACCAATCGACCAACAACCGGGTTCCGACTTTGTACTAGGGAAACAGAGGCGAGTGGAGTAAGGAAACTTGCCCAGCGTTTCACTCCTAAGTGGCCTCGCTCTAGCTTTAAGTCTCTGCCCCCCTTGTTCTGGATTCCCACCAGCCTTGTGACTCTGATTATCTTCCACAGATTGAAATCCCAGGGCCAGGTTCCTACAACGTTATTCATGGTCCGATAGAAACCCTCAAACCATCCTTCTCCAAAAGGGGGACAGGAGGGCTGGCATCCAAAGTAAGTTCTTAGACGTTCTCACACTGAAGCTGTCATTTGAATTGTATACTTAAATATAAAATATAAATATAAAAATGCAGAATATACTGTAAAGTGAATATCTTTGTATTTTGTGGTATCCAATTGCTCACAGCAGTGTCCCTCCCACAAACAGTCGTGGATTGAGCGCTAAAATTATTATTTTTTACATTTTACTGTATTTTTGAAGGGATTATTATGATGAACGTAAACCTAGAGCGTGACTGTCTGTCTACAGGTATCCTGTGTTGTCCCCCCATTGATCTCTTTATTTCTTTTACAATAAGATTTGTTCCTTTGTCTTCAGATGTCCTATCGACCAATAAATAAATTCGCCCACTTCCCAGCAGCAAACCGTTACACCATCCCATCCTCATTAATATCGAGGAAGGACTTCAACCATGGACACAGCAGCATGTTTGAGAAACCAATTGCAATGGCAGTGCCTCCTCCCACAACACCTGCACCCAACCAATATGATGTGAGTAATAATGATAACCCTTGCCTCATCATATCTTCAAGTCGTCTCAAAGCCCTTCATAGGATACACTGTAAAGTGAATATGTTGATATTATGTGGGCAAAGTGCGGCAGCAAAGCAGTGTCCTACAAAGCTTTGTGGATTAAGTGTCCAAATTATTATTTTTTTTGAAGGAATTATCACCGCCAATCGACTAACATCCAGATTCCTACAGTGGCGTGTGGAGTAAGGAAACTTGCCCAACGTTTCGCCCTTCCCCGACAATCGAACCGAGGTCCTCTCGCTGGTCAGGCGAGTGCTCTAACCGCTGAGCTACAGGACTCCACAGATCAGTCAAAGAAGAGAGATTCCTGAGCCCTGCCCTGTTACAACAACAATAACAACTTGCATTGGCTTCCAAAAACAATTGCAACTGAACTGTCCTCCATTTAATTGATAAGAAAGCTCTTATCAGTCCCCTTGAATTGCTGCGCTATTCAATAGTGGGTGCAAAATGTAAAGCTACTGGCAATGTGTAAACAGAACAAATTCAGCCTAATTGTTGACTTGTGCTCTCCCAGATTTCGAAGGCTCCGTTGGGAAAAAGTAACAATCTCGCCGCTCAACCTGCGTTCTTATCCAAAACGCAGAGAGGCTTGTCTCTGTCCGGGCTGGTGATGGCACCATCTCCTTGTAAGTCCATGAACGCAGCCAATTAGCTCGCGATGAGAGATTTGTGTACATGCATTGACGAGACTGCTGTGTTGAACGCAACATTTGGATGTCCCCACCAATGGCGGCCTCTCTGCTTGCCGCCCTTTGGAACTCCATCCCACAGTCCCTCCGCCTCGCTCCCTCCCTCCTTTGCCTCCTTCAAGGCCCATCTCAAGCCCTGCCTCTTTGACCGCACCTTCGGTCACCCTCCTACCCTCCTGCCCCAGGTTTTATGTGAGGGTCAAATGTTCAATCCTACAACGAGTTTGATCAAGCTCATTTTAAATGTCGCTGTGTTTGCTTCTGAAAACATTTCTTTGGATGGGGGCATGAGAGTTTGGGCAGCGGTTTGTGTGTGTAACAAGACTGATTTCTTATAATTATCTAAGGGCAAAAACAAGGACTAAATACCCTGATATATCTGTGTAAGTTGGGCCTCGCCACTAACAACAACAACCAAATTACATCTGTATTGTGTCTTTCACATTGGGAGGACACCGCAAGGGATGGGGGAGGATGGAGGGCAGGGGGGAAGCTAACTAGCTAGCTAACTAGCTAGCTAGCTAACTAACTAACTAACTAACTAACTAACTAACTAACTAACTAACTAACTAACTAACTAACGAAACAACCAACCAACAAACCAAACAACCAATTAACTAACTAAGAAACATCTCGCTTCGATTCCCTGCCGCATTTTAGGTCACTATTTGGTGGACCATTCTTTGACAAAACAATCATCGAAGGCCATCGTCTCATCTTTTAAATCCAAGACAATCCGTAAGATGGTTGCAGACCCAACGATGACCCCAGGCCCAGCAGCCTATGATCCACGAGAACCCAAATCCCCGATCAGCATGCTGCTAAAGGTCGCAACAACTGGGTACGTAAAGGCTACGACCGCAACAGCAACTTGCCTTTATTTCGCGTCTTTTACGCTGGACAGCATCTCCCAACGCTTAAAGCCAATCCCCTTTTGCTCGTCACTGGATTAACGATTCGCGTGAGACTTATCTTGGCTGTGGGATTTGACGATGAAAAAAAAATCAGCTTGCTGGATGAATTACATCTAAGGGCCTGACTGGAGTGTTGACTGGATTAATAATTCACAACAATCCTAAAATGACAGGGGTCACGGCGAATGAAGTAAAATTCTTCGCTTTCGTGTCCCATGGTTAAGGGATCACAGACTTACAGCACGGAAGGAGGCCATTTGGCCCATCGTGCCTGTGCCAGCTCTATGAAAAGAGCTGCCAACTAGTCCCACTCCGCCCCCCCATCCGTTACCCTATCTCTACACGTTTTCTATATAACGTTTCATGTTAGATTTGATATCGTTGTCACCTTGCGTGTTCCAGGAAAAGGCAGACATCGTCTATCGCTGCTCCTCCAGCCCCGGTGTTCCGCTACACCCCTCCCCTGGGGCCGGGATATTATAACATCGTTGATTACGTGGGGCCTCCCAAACGGTACATATCCAGCGCCGTGTTTGTCTCCAACACGGCCAGATCGGTTGGACCTCCTTGCAATGACTTTCCTGGGCCAGGTATGATCTAACCCAACAGCAGCAACAACAAGTGACATTGTTTGTAGCGCCTTTCAGGGCAGGAGGACATCCCAACACCTCCTTTGGAGATGCGTTTTGTGGTGACAGTCAAGTCGCCACAACGTAAAGGGGGCACTCCTAGGCCTCGAGCCGAGCAACTAGGAGGGGCCCCAATGTTAGAGGAACGAACGAGCTGTGAGCAACGATTTGACAAGCTAGGGCTATTGAGTCTGGAATATAGACATCTCAGAGAGGACCTTAGAGGGGGAGTTATCGTGTTCAATGGGATTGGAAACGTAAGCCGCAGGATACTCATTCTGGAGTGCACCTGGAGAGTAGAACAAGAGGACACAGGTTTACAATTGCAAATAGCGACTTCGGGACGCAATAATAACAATCCTTGCATTTTTTGATACAGCGCCTTATCACGTCTTCGAGACGTCTCAAAGCGCTTGACAGAATGCAGCGTAAAGTGAATTAATTGACTGTAATATTTTGTGGGCGAAGCATATGCATTTCGGCTTGCGCGAGCGATGTCTAGAATTGCGTGGAATATTTCCAGCCCCAGCTAATCCACACTGCCGTTTATACTTCACATCAGCCTCCAATCCTTCTTCTCCTTTCTCTGGTCTCCCACGCGCCTCTGCTCCCTTCTTCTTCAAGCACACATCAGGTTTCTTCCAAAATATGTTGTTGCTTTCTGCCTCAAGCACAGCTCCCGGCAGTGACTCTCCCACATTCTCTTCAACTTCTGAATAATTAAGTTCTCCCTAAACTCCCTTCTTGCTTCTATGAGTGCCTATCTTACATTTAAGTCCCCCTTTTGCTATGGATTCGTGAACAAGGCAAAACATCCCATTTGTATTCACCTTATAGAATTCTTTCATGATTTTAACCACCTCTATCAGGTCCCCTCTCAATCATCTTATCTCCAGAGAGAAAAGTTCTCACCCTCAATCTTTCTTGCTAGCTGTAACCACTCATATCTGGTAACATCCTATTAAATCTGCCTTCAATTGCTCCAATATCTTTTCTGGACTATGGTGACCAGAACAGCGAACCTTATTCCAAATGTGGAGTCCTGTAGCTTTGTGGTTAGAGCACTCACCTCGCAAGCGAGAGGAGCTGGGTTCGATTCCCAGCAGGGCGGAACATTAGGCAAGTTTTCTTACTCCACACTCTGTTTACCTTGGGGTAAATAGGAACCTGATTGTTAGTCGACTGGCGGATCGCTTTCCGGGAATAATAATCCCTTTAAAAAAAATGATTCACTCACCTTTCGCCCATAAATTATACAGTCACTTCACTTTACGTGAAGCGCTTTGAGACATCTCGAAGATGCGATAAGGCGCTGTGTCAAATGCAAGGATTATTATTGTTATTCTAAATGTGCTCTGAGGCTTTATGTAAATGTAATATTACTTTTGGACTCAATTCCTTTGAACATAGACAGGGGCACTGGGGAACCCTAAACCCAGTAATGTAAAAATCTCTCGTAGCTGGAAAAATACTCCAAGGCCAATTCAGACAGCAAAACACAGGTTGCAAATAAATCTATATCCTATTGTTCGGGTGTTAAGCACAAACCGTGTTAATCCCTTTAAAATCATGTCACATTTTTAAGTATAAAAGTGGATACCTGGAACTGAAACTGAAGATAGAATACGGTCTATTTTTAAACTGCACGTTGAAAGCTGGTAGCTTACTGTGACGGGCGAGGGAGGAATGTGTTCTGCTCCCAGGCAAATTTTAAGCTTTCCCACCTGTTATTGGTATTTGCAACAAGGAGTAAACCTTGTTTTATTTTAAGTTTTATTTATATGAAATTCAGTTGTATAATTTTGTACTGGGGCAAACATGGCTGTTTCTTACCAATTGCCCAAGAACTTCAGGAATGCGGAGACAAATAATAATAGTAATAATAAACCTGGCATTTGATACAGCGCCTGATCACGTCTTCGAGACGACGTCTCAAAGCGCTTCACAGGATAGACTGTAAAGTGAATTGACCGGAGATTTGTGGGCGAAACGCGGCAGCCAATTGCGCACAGCAGCGTCCCCGCAAACAGTCGTGGATTGAGAGACCACATTATCATTATTATTTTTTGCCTGTTTCTTCAGCTGATTCCATTAGTTTTTCCATTCCCCTGTCTTGATCAGGTCTTTGTCTTCTCTTACCATTGTTTTCCTCGCCTGGAATAAACATGGCACACAGTTTTTGGTCACAGTAACATAAAGGGGGTTTGCCCAGGCCTGAGAGACAGTACAGAGAAGAGA
The DNA here is from genome assembly GCF_018977255.1 of Callorhinchus milii. Lineage (NCBI taxonomy): Eukaryota > Metazoa > Chordata > Chondrichthyes > Chimaeriformes > Callorhinchidae > Callorhinchus > Callorhinchus milii. Next base: position 12,228,205 of record NW_024704751.1, read on the forward strand.
AACAAGGATGATTTCCCCCCACAGTGTTAGATAACTGAGCTACGAGCAAAGAGTAGACAAACTAGGGCTCTTTTGTCTTGAGAGGACCTCGTAGAGGTGTATAAAATTTCAAATGGGATTGAAAACGTAGGCCACGCTCTCCGGGCTGCACTCAGCTCAGGTAACTTTGCCACAACCGTGTTTGGTTTGTGCAGCCGTGTGATTGCAGTTGCTTTGACCTGCTCTCCTTTTCACCACAGCCTCCTACCACCCAAAGAAAAAAGGGAAGCGGTCGTTTCTGTACAATGTCTGTAAAAACTGGGTGCCAAGTTAAGGCCCGGTGGAACGAAGAGAGACTTCAGTCTGTGAAGCATACGCGACGACAACAACAACGACAACTCCCTTTACATAGCGCCCTGCACACCGGGCGGCGTCTCAGAAGCTGTGCTTTCATTCAGGAGAAATTAACAGCGCCAATGAATGCACAGAAGCATCAATACCAGTGAAACAAAGCGAACGTCTGAGTTTGTCATCGCCATTGGATCCACGTCTGATTTATTACGTAGAAGATTATCACTAGATTATCAAGATGCGTCTCCCACAAACATTACTCCCTCAACCTCCCCCTCCACTCTCTCCCCCCCCACCTACAAAAAAAAAGCACCATTATTCGATGAGGCAGTTGTGCCCTAAGTTAACGTTAGGACTAATTTTTAATGGAGTGTTTATTTTTAACGGTCTGTATATTCAGTGTAAGTTTTTTTAAAAAAAAAGCACGATGTCAGTTCATTATTATTGAGTTTTTTTTTATTTAAAAAACACAGACAATCTCATTCTATGATAACACCGGAACCGGAGCTTAAAACAACATTTTTGTTTTGCTGCGTTAAAACTTGTACAAAACTATTTTGTTGAAAGTTATAGAACGGGGAGATGGTGGCGAGGTGGGGGGTGGTGGGGGGGGGGGTTGTTTCTTTGTAAAAACGTATTCAGATTCACGACTTGTTCCATCTGCATTTTCCAAACGTTATGAGAGTCATAAACCGTGACGAAATAGACAACCAGGAGATACGAGAGTTGGAGAGACATTCCCCGTATCTGTTCGTGGCTCATAAACAAATGATTACTTAAACAGCACGTTCTAATTGGAACATTGGTCCAAGATAATGTGCACGTCCATTGGATCTGGTTGAAAGGAAAATGCACAGATTTTGTTTCTTACACAAAAAAAAACAATGATATCATCATCATTTTGAAAGTTACTTTAAAAGTTTTTTTTTTATTAATTGACCTTTTGAAAGTCTTGCACTATAAGTGCCTGATGGCAGGGAACCAATGCTGATGGAATACTGTGACAGGGAAATTCTGTTCCTTCAGTGAACAAGGAATATCATCAACTTAACAATGCGATAAAAGTTATATTTATCTGTTGAAACTTCGATGTATTGAAATCTCGAAAGGCAGAATGTGGCAGTTCAGCTTCTATGTAGTGTCATTCGGAACCTATTATGACAATAGCAAAGCTATATACAGTATATATAATATATATATATATAAAAAAAAGCATCTGGATTTGGTTATCCATGAAGCCATTACCGTGGGTTAATACAAAAATATCAATTCTGAGATCACTTCTGTGGTATATAAAAAAATTCAGAAAGAAATAATGAAATGTCCCTCACCATACTGTCCAGCTCTTGAGCCTTGCAAATTTTTTGATCATATTTACAGTATTTATGCTGTGCCATAGACACCCGAAGCACAGTCCTCACCCGCTAACTATTCCACAATGCATAAAACTCACCAGAGTTAATAAGAAGACGACAGAAACTGAGCTGAGATACAAACAAGGAGGTTAGATTAAAAACAATGGATGTCGCTTAGTAAACCAGCCGAAGGTACAAATAATTCACCTTGATTTACTGAAGCCTCAATCGCAGAAATGGAACATATCCATTGGTAGCCCCTTTGGCAATCTCCATAACAAATTTGTAAGCTGACTAAGAGACAGAGGGCCAGTTTAGTTCTTGTGCTCTCCCTGGTTTGTTGCTACACGTAGGAAAACATTGCTTTCCTACGACAAGTTTTTTTGCCAAGTGCCAATCATCAAAGGCAACGTTTCCAAACTTCATTGTACAATTTCTCAGTAATATACTATGGCAAACAGTGAAACAGGCAGGGGAAAAAAACACATTCAGTACTTACAAAGGAGGTTAATGTCCAGTAACAAAATACCAGAAATTCTTGGGGTTTCCCAAAATATTTGGTTTCTCAATTACTATGGCAAGACTTTACATGAGATTACCTTTCGATCCAGTCTAGTCTTTAAAAGAGGGACATCTGCATAAACTCTAATTACACATGAAACATGAACATTTCCTCTCTCAACGCAAGAGGCAAGTGTGTTGAAGATGATACATGAAGTATAACTGGGGCAAGATTTTGCTAATACATTGACACTTTTGACTGCACTTAACTTGAAGGTGAGGGAAAAAGTGTCTGGGTTTACACAGCATTTCACATCTCTTAAAGAGTTTTGAATTGCATTTCTATCGACAACAAATTCTTCCACATACTTCACCAGCACTCTAACAAGGTTGTTGTTTTTTTACATTGATGTCTTTGCAATTCCTTACACTGAAGGATTTGCAGAGAGTGTGAAACATCGCTGGGGTTTCAGACACACAGAGAAACAAAACACACACACACACACGCATGGATGATGGGAAGAAAAAAGGCCTGAAATCCTGAGATTAACTTTCTGATACGTTGAGGTATACCTAGAGATTCGGTGACACAATAAACATAATGCGTCAGTTAAGGTCGAACTGAAATATATTCCTTGTACTCTGTGCACCTAGGTTTAATGTGTTCAGCTTTCTAAACAAGAGCATTTCAACAAGTGGGAAAGTGAACTCCTTCAAACTCATGTCACCCTCTTGGTTGCAGATATATATATATATATATCTATATATATATAATACAGTATATAAAAAAAGTCCTCCCAACATGTTCGTTAAGTTCAGTTGCAAAAAACTTGTCCTGTTCAAAGTGAGACCTTTCCTTGGTCAGTCCAAATATCAGAAAGGTCCAACAAATAAATGTGCTTGGAGCAGCGAGGGAGAGGTAGGGTGACTGCTGACTGACTTATGTTCTCATGCCAGTTTGTCCATAAATGCCGAGACTCCTTAAATCTCTTTCAGGATTATCTGACAGCCTCCGATAATGTCCTTCACCTCCACCAGAAACGCAGCGTGGTTACAGTAATGCTGCACAATGTTGTCATCCATGTTCACCAAGATTCTGGAGGGGAAGGGAGAGCAAAAGGAGAAAATAACCATCAGAATTCATTGATCAGAGTATCGGTGCTCATGAAAGTTTTTGTCTGCAGCCTGAGTCATGGGGTGAGGGCAAGGGTGTGGAGAAAACATGTTAAGAAAGATCTGTGCTTAAACCTAAACTTCCAAAATGCCCCCTCCACCCCCCCAGCCTTCATTCAATATATTTTAGAAGAAACAACGAGAGAGTTAACCCCGCAGGTTTCTGTTTAAACACTTGTCATGTCAGTCCACAAACTCATCACAGAGATTTTGTGGGACGTCGCTGTGCGCAATTGGCTGCCATGTTCATCTATAAAATACACAGTCATTCCATTCCGCTTTACAGCATATCCTACAAAGTGCTTTGAGACGTTCCTCCCGACATGACAGGCTCGCGACCACAAATCTATGGGTCATTATATATTTCTTTGACTGCGTTGATGTAAATAATAGACAATTCTTCCTCTCCTCTGAAGGTAGTGCTGTATTCTTTCAATGCAGCTTGTCTCAGATCTCACAAACTAATCTCACACCTGTGAGGACAGGCAGGAGGGCAATGCCTTTCCAATGTCAGAAAATTGGCCACTTCACAATCTTCACAGTTGCTATATTTAAGCAGATCCAGTGGCTCCAGTGACAAAAATCGTAACACCCATCTGATTAAGTTCTCGTTGTGAGTCACTGGGCAAGGAACAAAATCTTTGCACATCAGCCATGGTTACATTCCAACCCAGTCACGAACAAACATTCCAGGTCTTGTTTAACTATTTCCACATAATTCATTTCCTCTCACCCAGGTATTACCTTTTTTGTTCTGCAAAGCCTGGATATTGAAATTGCCAAACCCACAAACCCATATTTCAATTCAGCTGCAGAAACCTCTGTCACACTGAGCTCTTCCTTCATTCCAAAGCTGGCCCGGGAAAAAAAAGCACCTCGAGGAAGGCTTAAGGGTAATGTTTCACTCCCTGGTAGTCAACTCCCAAGTACAAAAACAAAATGCCACATCTTCTAATCTAAGCCGTTCTACAATTACCGTGACAGATGTTCGAAGTTCGGGAGAATTCGCTGAAGGTGTATTTTTAAACTTCGCAATTAAAAAATAAAATAAAACTTCGCTTTTCAGAGAATACAATTGGTCAAAGTAAAGGGCAAAAATAATTAACAACTTACAATCAAAACAGCTCGAGAGAGAGAGAGATGATTCATATGACTCTTCCTTGAAATAAGGTTCTAATTTCCCTATTTCTGCACAAGTCAGTTCTATCCTCCCTAAAGTATATGTTGCTCTGAGATTTACTGATCACTCAGAAATATATCATTCCTGGGTGTGGTAAAACCTTAGGCAAATTTCTTTACTCCACACACACGCCACTGTTTACCTAGAATTAGAAACCCGGTTGTTAATTGATTGGTGGATTGTTTTCTGGGGGTAATATTCCCTTAAACAAAATTGGGCCACAACTGTTTGTGGGACCCTGATGTGTGCAATTGGCTGCTGCGTTTCGCCCACAAAATATACAGTCATTACACTTTATTCTGTGAAGCGCTTTGAGACATCTCAATGAGGTGATAAGGTGCTATATCAAATGCAAGGATTATTATTACTATTATATTATTTCCAGTAATATAAGTGAAATACAGTCCGCACAGAGAGAAAATTTGCTCATTTACTTACCCTTTCATACACTTCTTATAAATTTTACAAATCCCCTCCTCCAGCAGTCCATATTTCTCCGAGATCTGTGTTAAGAATTTGGAAATATAGTTATTAAAAGAGGGATGGCTAACAACGGTAGCAAAAAATAAAATCAGTTCCCGGCACGCATTCCTGCTCCCCTATCGACCCGGCCATTTCTTCCGCTCGGCTGACACTATCAACCATGCTTCTGATTATCTCCCCACCCCCCCCTCAACCCCCATTCCATTTGGCCCACAAAATACATAGCCACTAGACTTCACAATATATTCCGTGAAGCACTTTAAGACATCGCAAGATGTGATAAGGGAGTATATCAAACGCAAGGATTATTATTATCCCTGCTCAGCTCCCCCAGCCCCTCTGTTCAGCCGGGGGGGGGGGGGGCGCAGACAATTGTGTGAAGCATTTTGAGACGCTCATGATGTGAATATAAACTGTTGTAGCTGAAGGCTCCACATTACATATTGCTCAAGTCTTAGGAGAGGTTTGAAACATGGGAGTGTAAGAGATTGACTTGAAACTCTCCTACAAAGAAACACAACAATCGGTAGAATTGATCCAGTGATGTTTTTTTTTAGCACAGAACGTGTAGTTGTAAGATTAGCTTTTCCAGATGATCTTTGTTCACAAGTGGTCTCCAAAGGCTGAAAAGTTTATTTCTTTATTGTCTGCACTATTGTTGGGTTGATTGTTATTGCCCAGGTGGTCATTTCCAAAACAGATGTTGTGGACAGCTGGCGTGCTATTACAGCTCGGGCAAGGTGGGCGGACACACATTTATGGCCAACCCACAGAATTACCATTGTCCCTCTGTTTGTAGAGGTAACGGAATTGTAATGCTGAGGTGAGGTCGGCATCCAGTGAGATGATGGCAAGGAAAGGGATTATGAAGTGCCCCAGCCCAATAATCCTACCTTTCTCTCTCCTTTCCCTCCCCACCTTCCACCCCCCACCCCCAAACTACTCTACAGTCCCACTGTCGGCCATACTGTATTTTCTCTCTCCCTTCCTCCAAAGTGGCGGCAGCATGTTACCCTGAACAACTCAGGGGTATTCGGTCCATCGTACCTATTCCGGCTCTTTGAAAGAGCTACCAACTAGTCCCACTCCCCCCGGTCTTACCCCCAAAGCCCTGCACATTTTTCCTTTTCAAGTACATATCCAATTCCCTTTTGAAAGCTACTTTTGAATGTGCTTCCGCCGTCCTTTCAGGCAGCGGATTCCCGACCGTATGCAGGTTTCATCTCATTTGATCTCACTGCCTTTACAGATGGGATAGTGAGTAACGGGAACACAGTAATATTCTACTTACTGCGTTCTTCAGTCCATGAAGATTGGGGGTCTTTAACAACAGGGCATCAAATACGTCTTCCATTTCTCTCCGGACATATAGCAACACTGTGAAGAAGGAATGGGTTTAACTTGTATATTATCCTTTCACTGGAATGCAAGGATTATTATTGTGTCATTTATTGTTCCCGGATGCACAGCAACATTAATCCTAACACACCGAATGAACCCACATGCTGTCAGTTTTATCCCGGTAACTAATCCCTAAACACAGTCCATTGATCCACCCTGATAGACAGATCTGATATGCAGGAATTCTTGACATAAACAATCTTGTGCAGCTCCTGGAGAACAAGCTACAGATCTACCACGTGGGGACATCCACCCGATGTGAAAGGCACTAATACTGACGTAACTTGTTGTTGTATTACAAAGTAGTTTTACGGCAACTTTATTCTGTGGACGTTTGGTAAACAAAGCCAAGGCAGAGGCCTCCTCTGGAGGCTACCTTCATTAACATTAATCTGATGGTATATCACAGCAGATTAGTATGAGTCAACAGCTCCTGTTAATTGGTCAAAAACGCCAATGAAAACAACATTGATGCCAACATTAATCTTTGACAATAGTCTCACTGTAATTGAAGCAAAGGTGGGGCACAGATTCCACAGTCACCCCTCAAGCCAAGGTGTTGTATCTTTTCCCCGGACGAGATGGATAGGCAATGATAGGAAGGCAATGGCTCAGACAGACAGAGCTCGTGCTTCTAAAGAGTGTGACGATGGGATGGGGGAAGAGAAGGGAGATCTTGACTTTATTCTCCCAGAATCTCTGCCTTTGCTTTTCTTCTACACAAAGATCAGAGCCTTGTCATTTTTGCCTCTGGCATTTTTTTTACTAAACACAGACTGGGGAGATGGTTATCTCTACAGACTGGGGCTCAAGACAACCTTTTGACCAATCTTTCACTTCCCCCTTCTGGCCAGAGCACCTGTTTTACAATCATTTTACAGATTCCACCCAAGCAGTTGGTTCTGAAGGCTAATCTTTCATTTCCATGTTTACCTATGAGGCAAAATTAATCATAATAATAATAATCCTCGCATTTGATATAGCCACTATCACGTCTTTGAGACTACTCAAAGCGTTTCACAGAATATACTGTAAGGTGAATTGACTGTATATTTGGTGGGTGAAAAACGGCAGCCAATTGCGCACAGCAGCGTCCCCACAAACTGCCGTGGATTGCTATGTGACTGGTAAAATTACAGAATTCTGCCAATATTCTGTAGTCGTTCTGAGTCTTGTCTCTATTGGACACAACGGAATCACAGTTTACAAACACGACAGTCAGTGACTGATCTCACTTTGTCACGTGATTAAAGTAATTTTATAGTATCCCTACTGACAGAATAATAAATTATTTGTCGCTGGTTTATATCAATAAGGCTTATGTTGCTGTGGATATTGATCTGCCAGGCTCAGGGAGAGCAATACATTAGTGCCTTATCACGTCAAGACAGGATTTATACTGTAAAGTGTAGTGACTGTGTATTGGTAAGCAGCCTAATTTGTCCAAGGCAAAGTGCCACAAAAAGTGAGTGAGCAATTTGATCGGGGGTGGATGGGATGGGGGTGGAGGAAAATTTTTGGCCAGGAAACCAAGAGAAACTCACTTCACCATCTGAATTAATTAATTAGGAACTTTTTAATGGTCTAAAATTCAAGCGACAACAGATATTTTGGGAGAATGTTTGACTCATGTCGTACCTCTCTCTGGTTCACAAAGTCTGGCTTGTTTGACTGGAGTTTCCAACTCTTCTGGGTAGATTTCCTTGTTTTTCCTTTTCATTGAAAATCTGCAGAATCAAACCACATTATGATGAACGGCAACAACAACAATAACGTGCGTCTATAAAGCATCTCTCACATACGAGGAAGTCTCAAAAGGATTTGCAGCAATAGATTGGGAGCTCGAGTGGGGAGAGTGGGTGTAAGCTGGGGTGGGGTGTGGGGAGAGTGGGTGTCCCAGAGTATGAATACATGCAGGGATTCACGTTGTGTTTCAGAGCGCATGAGAGAGACTACACAGGAATTGGATGCCAGTCACATAACAAGGGTAAGCGCAGGAAATAAAATAAAACAAATACAACGGAGAGCAAAATGCAGTCAGATAAGAGATGATTTTATAGGTAAAAGTGATTGCTTCTCACTGAGGGTCCAAACCTTAAATTGTTTACGGCACTGCCTTGCATTTCATAAATGTGAGCAGTGACTACATCTAATTACTGAGATAATAGTCTTTTTGACACTCGCACAATGACCGGATTCTAAAAATTGAAAGGGTTATAAGTTCTTTCCATGAATCATACCATTTGTCTTCACTCACACGGCTAACAAGTTCAAACCAGCCTTTGGCTTCAGTGAGTGGTGTTTAGACACAGTCCCAGTGATTTCACTCTCACCGCATACGACAATTAGATAAACACCCTCATAATTCAGAATCCGGCACCGTCTTTACAATGGCAATTAAAAGAAATGTACGGAATAAAAATAGAATGAAATTCCATTTGTGAGGTGACTTCCTCAATTTGTTCTGGTTTGAGGTGGACCTTGCTATAACACAACAGTCTTGTATATTCTCTGCTGTGGTCAGGGCAGTAGTCATTCACACAGGTTAATTTAAGTGTGTACTTGTAAATCAGCAGCAGCCTGTGGTGGTAGGTGGAAGTTTATTACGGTTATTTTGTTTTATTAGTGAATTCTAGGAGATTGTCCCAGTCATTTGGTTAGTCAGTCACTTAGAAACCAATAGCAGAACCTTGATTCCCCAATCATTTCAGTCAGGAAGGTGGCTGGAGAGAACGGTGTGGGGGAAAATGCATAAAAATCAAAGCTAAAGAACTTATGGCTTAAAAAAAAGCCAATTATTATACACTTAACAGGTGCGGTGTTGGAGGGATCTCACCAATGAAGCACTGTGTAAAGATCTGCTCTAAAACCCTCTGGAGCTTGTTAACTTGTGGACGCAGCAAAATGCGTAAAACTATTGCAATGTGCCTACGCACAGCATACAGTCAGCTTTCCACCCACACTGTCACTACACATGTTCTTAAATGTTCCCTATTGTTCTTACGCTAGTCGTGAGCTACAGTGGATGAGGTTCCATTTCCTGACCGGGTGGGAAGATAACCTTAACTTGATGAAACACATGACCACACTTGCCCCGACTTTAGGGAAAGAAAGTGGGACTCTAAATGGGCTTTAAGCTCTTTCTTATTCATCCTTAACGGCCCACGTAGGAGCTTCCGAACGTACATGCTTGATCACCTGAGCAGGCAGGCTGGGACCCACAGCTGTGAAGCAATCTCTGGTAAAGTGCCACCGTGAATAATAACTTGACCACATAGAATATCACAGTCACAGTTTGGCTTTGGTTACAGGATAAACCCAAAAGGTTTACGTACCCTTCGTGATACAGTGCTTCAGATTCCATCAAGTGACTCTGAAACAATTGAAACAGGATTTCAACATTAGCATCGATTCATGATTGGTCAATTTTAGGATTTTGAAACCTAGTCTCGCAATTAGACATGAAATAAAGTATGTGTTATATCAATGGGAGCAGCGAATTAGGTATTGAGTAAATACGTTTAAGTCTATTTGTGGTCCTTCTTGTTCCTGATCTATTCTTTTTTTTCACCAATTGCTAAAAAAAAGTAATTATTGTTTATCATAAATAGGTTGTAACACCAAGCAACTTGCATTTATATAATTTGTCTCAAGAAACTAAATGGGATGTACTTAATCCCTTGCAAAATCGTACTTAAAATGGCAGCTCTGAGACAGTATCAGGCGTCTAACTCTGCGAGTGCTAAATGCTGAATACGTACCAATCCGTTTCGCTGAGGATAAAGGAAATGGCTTTCGGGAGTGAAGAGAACCGGGATGGACACCAGATCCGACACCGTTTTAAAGTAGGTCACATCGTTGGACTTGTGGTCTGTGGCCGGGACTCTCTTATGTGCGGCTGTTTTTAAAACGACAATTAAAAGATCTCAGAAGCGGAAAATACCAGCAAGGAGACTTTGCATTTGATACGGCGCCTTATCACATCTTCGAGACGTCTCAAAGCGCTTCACAGATATACTGTAAAGTGCAGTGACTGTGTGCTTTGCGGTGAAACGCGGCAGCCAATTGCGCACAGCAGCGTCCCCACAAACAGTCGTGGATTAAGTGACCAAATTATTATTTTTAAAGGATTATTACCCCCACCATTACAAGCTTGACCCTAATAATGAGGGTCCTTAAAATCACTGTGCATAAGCCCCGCCCAAACCAAAGGCTTCCCGCGCGAAAATTGGCCAACTTCTGGGTCGTCAGGTCGTCGATGACATAATTTCCTATGCCACATCGAATGCTTCCTGCACCGGATTGCAACAGGAAGCGACACTGATCAGCAAACTGACGACCTGGAAGTTGGCCATCTTGCTCTCAAGTGCTCAACCGAGTCCTGAAACTCCAGCTCCTTTCCCGGTGAGCATTCCGGACCATTAATCGAACCCTCCGTGTAATTCACTTACTGCCTGTGGTCGAATCGGGGAACTTGCTTTTTCTTCTCGATTGCTTACGTTCTTCATCTCTCATTTTCCTTTCGGCTCCCTGCGAGGAACACCAAGAATGGGATTCAGTGGCAGAGGAATGATCGATCAGATTGGTGGTGTCAACAGCCGTAAGATGAACCAAACTCCCTCGATTATAGCCCGGTAACAGCAGCACTGGGGCAGGATTGACTGACTGACTAGCTAGCTGGATAGATAACTAACTAACCAACCAACCAACTCACAAAACTGAACATTTCATATTCGCTATAGGGGGAAAATCAGGTGGGACTTCAATAACTTTTCACTAATCGTTTCATCGGTTCTTCTTACTGCACAGCTCAAAAGACACAAACACTCAGCACAACTCAACCGTAATAATAATATGCGTACAATCGGGTCAGGGAGCATTCCTCCACTGCACTCACCAAAACTTGTGCAGAATATATTCTGCAAAGGATTGGTATTTTCTTTGGGCAACAGATTTCGGATCAGATCAGATCGGAATCTCTTTCTTTCGCACACTACGCTGCAATTTCTTCATCTCCAAATCTCCCACGTAAGGTGAAGATTCAGAGACTTTGAAGATAAAGATATCGCAGTAAGTGATACAGCATAGCTCCTTTAACAATTGCATCTAAGTACCAGGCTGACGAGAATGCTCTATGTTACATTTACCTGTGACATTTACATTTGGGGAGGATCAGTTTGCAAGGCTACGGGGAGAAAGCGGGGGAATGGGATTGGTTTGGAAGCTCTTTTCAAAGACACGATGGGCCGAATGGCCTCCTTCTGCGCTGTATAATTCTATGATATGCTTCTATGATTTCCACAAACGCAGACGGACATTTCTGAGGCTTTTGAGCAAGCTTTTGAGCTCACAGTGAATTTGGGGGTAGTTCTTTGCTACGTTCTTGGGAATTTTCCAACTCCAATATTTAATTTAGATTTCACTTTTTCTTTTATGACTTTTTTTAAAAACAAAAAACCTTAATGTTTATCTGCTTTACAGTTCTCCCTCTTTCCCTCTCCACCTCCTATTTTCTACATTTGTACAATCTTTATTGTAAGAAGATAAGCCGTGAAGCTCTTCGAGACGTCTCAAAGACGTGATAAGGCGGTATATCAAATCCAAGGTTTATTTTTCTTATTATTTTAACTTCCATAGAAATCTTTTTCCCAATATCACGGAGCACTACAATATCTAAAACGATCACCCGAGCAGAGTATTCCCTTCACTTAGTGTTAGAATAATAATAATCCTTGCATTTGATACTGTGCCTTATCACGTCATTGAGATGTCTCGAAGCGCTTCACAGAACATACTGTAAAGTGTAGTGACTGTGTATTTTGTGGGCCAAATAATAGTATTGTACCTTGTCCACAAATATCTTGATCTGGCAGAAAGCCCGATGGATGGGTTTGGTGGATTCAGCATCACAGGCGTATGTGTCTACCTGGAGATTTAAGGGAAGACCTTTCACCCCCTTCTGTGAGGAGAAGTCCGTACTCAGACAGTTAATTCCAATGTACACCTGGACAAAGAGAACAGAAAGAAAGGAAACAAGGATGGAAAATTATTCTTTTTTTTGGGGGGGGGGACACTGATGAAAGTTGTTTTTTTCTTTTAAAAACAAAAGAGCAGGTTTTCTTGACTAAGAAATGACAGTCACTAGACTTCATAGATTGTCCCGCTTTGAGACGACATGGTATCACATTTCACCCACAAAATAAAAAGTAAATTAACGTTACAGTTTATTCTGTGAAGCGCTTTGAGACGTCTCGACGACGTGATGAGGCGCTGTGTGAAATGCCAGGATTACCATTATTATTAAAATAATTATTACCACCTCTTCGTGAAACATGGAGGGAGAAAGGAGCAATGGTGTGTCAGGTGATTTTGCACAACAACAGAATCAAGAGTAATTGAAATAATAATCCTTGCATTAGATGCACAGCTTCACCTTTGCATTCCAGCATAAGAGCATCCAATTATATTCAGTGTCCTGGAGATAAATAATATTTATATCATATATTTTTGTATCTACTGCAGGTGAACACTGCGTCAGAATATTACATTTGAAAGGCTGGTAGATGGTTAACTGCATCTTGTTAAATACACCAGCGCGTCATGTGAACTCAGATTATATTTTTGGCGTTCTTCTGAATCTGAAAATCAAAGTTTCTATTTAAAACTTTGAATCCATCACAGAAGGAAAACATATTCACATCTGTCAATGCAGTTCGCTAGTGCCTGGAGCACGCTTCTAATTAACAGATCAATCTGTGAATTTACTAGTGAGTCATTTCTCTACAACCAATACCCGCCCTCAGAGAGACAGATTGATTAGATTATATACTTTTTTTTTCAGGCGAAGATCGCAATTTCATCCTGGTTCTAACGATGTGATCTTATCATGTTTCTCAAGGTCCTCACTCTGAACAAACCAATTTAAGACAGCTGCACACTGATTAGCATCAGACCCCGGGGAGTATCGTTACAACATATACTCAAAACGTATACACAGGTTACCCTGTCAAATTGGAGCTTTAAATCATGCCCTTGTCACAGCAGGTATTTTTTCTCTGCTTTATTTCCTTGTTCTGATCAACAGAGACAAATGTACAGCCACCCAACTCAAGGCGGTCTGCAGAACCCAAAACCCTTCGCGATCGTTAAGGGGATGTTGTTTCAAATTGCTCGTAACTGCAAAAAGAACAGGTGTCGGATGGAATGAGGAACAACAAAATAGGAAATAAAGCTTTTTTTTTTCTTTTCCTTCATCTGTTCCCTTCTCTAATCAGTTTGGAAAGGGTTCTGATCCCACACCCTACAGCCCTTGGAGAAAAATTGCTTTGAGATGTGCATTATTTGACAAACGCCTCGAGAGACTGAGACATACTTAAAGTGTTTTATTTTAACTGGTTTGATTCCCCTCAACTTCCCTTAAAGCGATTTAATGCCGGACTTGTGGTGTGGTTTCTTAGCTCTGGCAGAAAATATACTTTAAGAGGTAAAGTGTCTTATAGGTCACCACAAGGTTTAATAATAATAATATTCATAACAATCATAATAATAATAATAATAATCATAATCCTTGCATTTGATATTGCTCCTCATCACATCGTAGAGACATCTCAAAGTATATACTGTAAATTATAATGACTGTATTTTATGGTCAAAATAATAATTAAAACATCAACAGTCACTTAGTATGAATAGTGAGTGAGTCACCCATCATTATATTCTCATACCTAATCACATTTATATTCTACTGCATAATCCCACCCATCTCCCAATTATACCTTTGCTTCCTTGTTACTATCCCAGACGAATGACAGAGCGTTGAAGGCCACCTCTTCAACACAACTGACCGTGTTGGCACTTTCCTTGTAATCTGCTGCAGAGAAAACAGTAAAACGGAAACAAATGAGTTGAAATATAAATTAGCGGGTTTTTTGGGGGTGGTGGGAGGCGGTGGGTGGGGGGAGGGGGAGGGGGGTCAACTGGGTGGGTGTCTGACGCATGCGGAAACCCATCACCGTGCGTAAGAGTCTCCAAACCAAGCTGAGGTTCCCTGACCAGGAATGTTGCTCAGGGCTGTGGTGGAGAGTGAGGGTCACCACAGATACAAGGGTGGGAGGGGGTGAAGGAACTTCTTCTGTGCTGTGGGCTCTTTAAGATTAAACCATTCACTGACATTTGCAAGTCATCTCCAGTCAGGGATCACTTTAACAGCAAGCTTTACTGCAACCCATTGAGAGTTTTTATATCGCGTACAAGCACATTCAGCCATCACCGTGTCGACACCTCGATAGAGAAGAAAGAAAGGAAGGAAATAAAGAGAGAGAGAGAGAGAGAGAGAGAGAGCCAGAGAGAAAGAAAAAATGGATCCGAAAGGCAGCAGCCAGGGAACATAAAAGAACATGTGGTACGTTTCCTCACCAAAGTCAACGACCCTCTGCTTGACTGTGGGCTGTCGAGAATGCCAATGTTTCCAGAATTTCAGCTGATCCTCTGGAGTCTTCACATTGTCAAAAACAGCCATAATGACACTCTGCGTAGAACAAAACAATCATTACACTGAAGGCAGTAGTTATTAGTTTGCTCGGACTAAGACTTTCAAAATTTAAGGCTTATAATTTAATTTAGCCATTCCAACCAAACTCCATTTCCAGCCAGTCTCAGCGAACAGGTCAGTGTTAATAAATAATAATAATAATAATCCTTGCATTTGATATCAACGTCTTGGAGACGTCTCAAAGCGCTTCACAGAATATACTGCAAATATACTGAATTGACTATGTAGTCTGTGGGTGAAACGCGGCAGCCAATTGCGCACAGCAGTGCCCCACAAACAGTCGTGGATTGAGTGACCAAATAATTATTATTATCATTATTTTTTGAAGAGATTAGTTTTTTGAAAGGGTCAAGTCTATTTTTTAAAATGCTGTCTTTTGAAAAATAAGATTCTAGAGTAAGTGACATGGGTTCCGTAACAACAATTATAATAATGATAATCCTTGCCTTTGCTCTAGTGCCTTTCACATCAGGAAAGTGATGTTTCAAAGCAATTGAAGGGATTGATTGAGAAGTGTATAAACGCCTGTGACTGTGTGTTTTGTAAGCATTTACAGAATGCCATGTGCCCACAAACAGCCAACAGAATGACTACGCTGAATGAACATCCTTCTCTTTGCAAATTAGTGGGACCTTTGACGTCTACCTAACCAGGTGGTTAGGAGTTCAGTTGAACGTCTCATTTGAAGGACAGTGACATCCAACACTCCCACAGCAATGTAGTGTGACTTCAAAGTCCTGACCCGGACTTGAACTGGCAACCTTTCCACTCGGACCGCTACCAATTGAGCCCGGCTGCCATTTTGCAGAGCACTTTAGACATAAAAGAACTAAGACATATTGAGAACTTGGCAATTTTAACGCGTAAACGTTACCGAGCACAGAACATGACTGCGTAGGAATCAACGATTGAGGCAATTTCAGTGAATCCACTTTACAGTACATTCTATGAGGCGCTTTGAGACGTCTCAAATGCAACAGGACTATATCAAATGCAAAGATCATTAATATTATTATTATTAATGGAGAAGATTCAGGGTTTAGCAATAATGCATCCTGCGATAATGTATTATTTAGTAATCAACTTAAAATAAATTTACAAAATCCCTTCTGGAAAACAATCCATTTTTTTGACCACTTCACCTAAAGTGTGAATAGCGTCCATTTGATAGTTAAGAAGTCTCGAACCCCCTCACACACACACACACACACACCTACACCTTTCCTGAGGTCACCTGAACATAAGAACATAAGAATGTTATGTGAAAAGGTCCATGCAGTTCGCAACTCACTGAAATTATGTCAATCATTCAACCTCACTCCAGAACTGAACTGAAGTGAAACATTAATCATTCTGGGCCCCTTAAGATGTCAGTTCAGCTCACAAGTACATACCTGCTACCTGTTGTTGAATAAATATTGGGCTGGGTGGAGTAGTTTAGAGAAAAGTTTAGCGAGAGAGAGTGAGTGAGTGAGAGAGAGAAAAAAATGAAGGTGTTCAAAGGCCAGCCAGTGCTTTATTTCGTTAAAAAAACACACAGGAATTCTCCCTAGAGCCTAACACTGTCTGTCCTGGCACTTTGGCTGAGATAGCGACTAACTGAGTATGTGAGAATGAGATGTGCATCTTCAATTCTTTATCTGAGATGGTGGGAACAGAATTTAGCAGGTAACACTGATCGAATTAGGATCCAAACCATAGCAAGCGGGGATCAAAACTGCCCTAAAGCAACTGGACCCCGTACAAAACGACTCAAGTTGCTGCTCAAATCCAAACGTTACCTCATCGCCCTCTAGACATTTTTGGTTTAAGACGAAAATATACATAGGAATTTAGGAATAGGAGGGCCAGTCAGTCAGCCCATTGAGACCTCACTCCCTGCAGTTACAGCAATGAAAGGATTGAGAGACTCAACCACATTTGTCACTTTTAATCAGATCAATGCCATCAATCTGCATATGGGTTAAAGCAATATAGCTTTGTCAGAAAGTATAATTAACTACTTATTCTGTGGTAAGACTTTGGAACAACCCAAGGCACTGTTTTCCATGCCAATTAATTCAATTAATTAAGCAGATTCTTAGATATTGGTAAGATTCCATAACCCTACTTCTAAAGACTGAGAGCTTTTGTGAAAATGTAAAGATAAATAAATAATCCTTGCATTCGATATAGCATATAGCATTTAATCCTTTTCGCATCAAAGCACCTCAAAGTGCTTCACAGGTTTTCTGTAAGGATAGTGACTGGGTGTTTTTATTTCTCTGGAGGATTGTTGGCCAGGACAATGAGAGAGAGAAACTCCTTTCTCTTTTTGAATAGGCAGACGGGACCTCGGGTTAATGTTTCATCCGAAGGACGGTACCTCTGACAATATAGTGCTCCTCCCAGCAAAACATTCATACACATTGAAAACTATTTGGGGGTTGAGACAATCTCTCCAAAAAAAAAAAAAATTTAAGGTTTTAAGGCTGAACTGAACAATGTCTCCCTTGATTCACAAAGCAAGTGAAAAACCCGGCTTGGAAATGCATGACGTTAACAAATCCTGGAAGATTTACAATATATGTTCCCATTTAACAATCGATGCAAATCGTTAAAGAAGTTAATAATTCTCGATTTGAACTCTGCCATTAAGTTACAGGAAAGAGAGCTGTCAGCGAGATGCCATTTGTGAGTGACACAATTATGGTATTGGGTGTGATTTTAAGCCAGCACATACTTGGAAGCGATTCAGAAAAGTTTTTACGTAGATTGGCAAAGAACTTTACCGCACGGAAACAAGCCATTCAGCCCAGCCAAACCCGCCCGGGAATTATACTCTACAAGAGCCTGCACCCCACCTAACCCTCATCTCCTGTAACCCCTCGATTCTCTTCATATCACTTTATCGTTAATAAAAGCCTCTTACTCGGACTTTGGATGAAGATTGTTGCAGGCATTTGCTGTTTTCCGTGGTCCGCAGTGTGATGGGGTAAAACTGCCCCTTGTTAAGGTAACCCATTGCTTCCTCTCCTGGTTTCTGGTTCACAGATTTGGGTGCCTCTAGCATACAGATAAAGTCAGTCCTTCAAAAGCAGAACAAACACAAACAATTAATGTTAATTACACAAGACACTGCGTAATCGTACTGCGTTAAACATAACCTTTCAGATTCAGCTTGGCATTTGCACTGTGATCGAGGAAACGCTATTCTGCAATTCAGAACAAAATCCTATTTAGACTGTTACCATTTTCAGGCTCAGAAACTCCTTGACTTAATCTTGAACTGAATTTGTTTCCATTCTTGTTATGAACTAGATTTAGCAGTCTCAATTATACCTAAAGGGGACACCCAGTGCTTCCCTCTGATTTTATGGTATTCCAAATACGAGACCAGTGAAATTTCTGTCATAAATTTGATTACAATTCACAGTATTTTAATCAGAACATCTTGAAAAGGCTAATGCTTCCTTCAGAGCAACAAACTCAGTGCCCAGTGCATATATATCATTCAGCTTAACCTGTGTGGAATTGTTCAATTCAAAAATATTCATACACATTAAAAACTAATTGATGCACTCCGTATAAATACAAGGAAGGCTTATTATTTTACAGATCCCATGATTGTTAGCGATATTATCCTAGAATCACGGAAACGTACAGCACAGAACGAGGCCACCATTCAGCCCATCGTGTCTTTGAAAGAGCAATCAGTTCAGTTCCATTTACGTGCCTTTTTCACAACCCGCTGCCAACGCTTGTGTTCCTTTAGTTATCTAAATAGATATTTACGATGATCTGCTACATCAGACGGTTTCTTTGAAAAGTTCCATTTTTTTATTGGCGATGACGAGCACTCGTTACTTAGAGTTTCCTGATCTACTCAGAATACTACTGGCATTCAATATTCATTTTAAAACATGTTCATTGACCCCCCTTCCCCCACTACGCCTCTAACAAAATGGGCTTCCACAAAAATGGAAAGTGAGAGAGAGAATCTGTCCTACAGCAAAGTGCACACAGTCTCAAGGTCTGTTACTCGCTCCCCATTCTTTTCGCTCGCTCATCGATGGTCAAACTTTTAACCACCGATCTCTGAAACTCTCTTTGTTTCTCTACCTCTGTCCCCCCTCCCCCCGCCTTCAAAATCCTCTTAGACAATATCTCATTGACCGAGAGAATAAGATCAACATTTTTAAAATCTCTTGTTTCCCTGTTCGAGGTTCGCCGCTACATGTAAAAATGCTTTCTAAGGTCTTTATTTGAAAGACGTTGGATAAATCAAGTTACATCATTTTGAAACGAGAAGAATCCACCCCACCTTGCTCCGCTTTGTGTATTCTCCTCCAGACTCGGTGCTCTGATCAAATCATCAAAAAAGCCCTATTTTTAAACAGAAAAATACAAGTAATTAAACTCATCGAACTTTTGTCATTCACTTTCTCCCCCTCCATCCCCCTCCCACCCTCCCGAAGCCTGAAATTCCTTCTAGTCTTAGCCTGAAACACCGTTTCGTCTTGGACTTCAAGATCACGCAGAATTGGGTGAAAATTCTTAAATTCAATTGTAGTTTTCGAAGCTGGCTTCCGCTAAAAATAAGCGAACTCCAAATTGAGTTTGAAGAATTGATCAAAATTCTGCGAGATCTTAAATTTCAAGACAAATTAGTCTAACACTGGGCTAAGACCATGTGGAATTTTGGACTTTATTCCCCATAGTAGCCTTACACACAAGGCTACTATGGAACAACACAACTGCTGATGATCTCATAGGTGATATCAATTTAATTCATTTAATTAATTCTTAATTAATCCATCAGCAGATACATTTAAACATCGAGAGAGGAGCCTCTTCCCCAAACAGATCCTCCCCCCACCTCCCCCACCACACCTCCCTGTCTACCGGCTAATGGATTACAGTGGAGGGAGTGGAGCTTGAAGAGAAATATTGCTTTTGTTTTATCCCACCTTTTTACTGCCCAGCAGCAGATTCTTATCAGGCCTTGCAAAGTATTCATGAGGGTTTCTTGTTAGACACAAGGTCTTGGGGAATAAAGACATGTTTTCTGTTATTCCAGGCGTCTGCCTTGCCTTGTGGCTGCTGAATATTTACTTCTATCCATGGACAAAGCGGAATGTATTTGTTTGGAATGAGACATGGTTAAGATAACGGGAACACTGTTACTGTCAGCCACTGGAAACTTCGCCCATCCCTGAATCTTGGCAGATTTCTCCCCCGCCCCCCCCCACCCATCCCTCCCATTACTTCCATTAATTGTGCGCAATTGGGCTGCAGCGTTTCACCCACAAAATATACAGTCAAATCGCTTTATAGTGTATCCTGTGAAGCGCTTTGAGACATCTCAAAGACACGATGAGGCACTGTATCAAATGCAAGGATTATTATTGTTATTATTATTATTACCTCAGAGCTTACTATTGCACTGTCAAGAGTTCTGAATATAGAGTCAATCTAAACCAAACTAACCTCGGTTGACGAGCCCTTGAAATTATCTCTGTAGCAGTTTTCTGGGGGCCACCTTTGTTGTGTCGGAGGCAGTAAGATATTATTGAGCGAATCGTTGAGACTGTGGTCGTGCAGGTCCATGGGAAGAGTGGTGTAGGTTCCCAACTGGGTGGGGGTCTTGGGCAAGTCTGGCAGCTCGGCGGCTTTGGGAACGGCAAAGAGAGAGTCCGAGGCACTGCGGAGGGGACCCCTCATTGGGTCAGGGTACTCCGCTGCCACGGTGAGATTCTCAGGAAAATATTTGAGACCTTGGATTGAATTATCCAGAGATGGAATATCGTCAAATTCGAATCCTGTTCCAGGGTTATTCCTATGGGGGAATGGAGTAATGGTGGGCGGGTGGGGGGGAGAGGCAAAGCATATCAGAAAATTGTAAATAAACAAGGACAAATCGGAATATTTCTAAAACTGAAATGTTCCCCCCTCTTAAGACGATGTTGCCATTGATGGTGTCAAATGGTCTTCATCTGCACCTTTTCTTGTGAATGTTCTGAATGTCATTGCCAGTTTCTTTCAATTGGGTCAGCGAGTGAGTGAGTGACATTTTGCACCAGCTGGGATCTCCTCAGAGATCTCCAGCCTCCTGCTTGTCCCTCGTGCCCTCCGTTCCACTTCTACCGTGCCTGCGATCACCTCCCCCCCCCACCCCCACGACACGGCGTGGTGCTCAGGCGCTCTCGGATGCTCCCCTGTTAGACAAATTGGTCTAACAGCCTAAGATAAGGTGAAACTTCAGACCTTATTCCCCATGCCATTCACACCTGTATTCACCCCACATTGCCAGTGCAACATGATTACCGACGGAAACGTCTGCATGTTTGGAGAATGGACAACCCTTGTGTATTGTTTCTCTTCACTGAAAATGAGAAAAATGTCCTGTTTTTGCAGATAAGACCCACTTCAGATGCAAGAACTATTTGCCCTCAGGAGAATGCACTGTGTGTTTCCCCATTCCTCCACACAGCATCCAATTATCAGAGAGAGAGAGAGCGAGAGAGAAAAATGTTGAGCCTTAGTGAATCGATCGCATCGCCTACCTTTTTACTGGGCTCAGTTCACATGGATAAGGTACTCTTCCAGGCAAAAGGATTCTTTCCTCCTTTGGGATCTTTAAAGGAAACAACATCCCATTGGAAAACGAAACATAAACTCCCACAGTTTCTACACCCCTAATTAGGAGGGGTTAAATCTCAATACAATGCGAGCTGGATGACTTGATGCTATCTGATATTGAAAAAAATGATAAGTCTATGTTTGTGTGAGTCCCTCATAGTTACAGGAATGATTCAGCATATTTCGAAGTCAAGCTAACTTGAAGCCCATCCCGTTGTTTACTGGAGATTCATTGAAACGTGAAGCTACTCAGTAAAACAGAGAAGGAGATCAACTGGGGGTCGATTTTGCAGGATTGCTCAAGATCCAAACCTCCGCAATGCTAACGTTTGGCAAAGCGTCCCCAGCTTTCTTACTAGGGCTCTCTCTTAAGGTGGAGTGATGCGTTCACACTTACTGAAAGGAGCCCCCAGTTCGATTTGGTATTTAATAAATATGTTACAAGTTCCCACAAAATTATCCTTGGTTCGAATGCTTCTTTTTACAGAGAGCGCTGATGAGAAAAACATGCACCTCAGGTAAGGATGATAATCCTTAACCTCATCAAACACGGTGTCAAAACGCTCACAGGAATTAGGAATTATTGTAAAGTGTAGTTTGTTTGTTTGTTTGTCCCATAAAATACACAGTCCATCCATTTACAATATATTCTGTGAAGCGCTTTGAGACGTCTCGACGACCTGATAAGCTGCTGTCAAAAGCCAGGATTATTATTATTATTATTATATTATGACGTAAAATACCTTGTAATAGTCGTAAAGAAAACTCAAAGCTGCTACACTCTCATCGTCACCATTGATGCTCATCATGGCTTTAGTTGCTGCAGTGAGTGGATTTTCCAGGTAGCTTTTCCAGGCCTCGTCCTCACTGCTGAGAGAGTGTAGATGGGTGTTAAGACCCTCATTGTGGAACAGCACCAGAGACC
Source organism: Callorhinchus milii (assembly GCF_018977255.1). NCBI lineage: Eukaryota > Metazoa > Chordata > Chondrichthyes > Chimaeriformes > Callorhinchidae > Callorhinchus > Callorhinchus milii. The sequence continues at coordinate 12,250,725 of NW_024704751.1, forward strand.
TCAAGCTGAAATAAATCAATGGGATAAAATGTTCAAAAAAAAGCAATTAAAAGCACTTACCAACACAAAATTACCTGTTCGTAAAGATATGAAGAAACCAATGATTTCGCCCACAAAATACACAGTCAATTCACTTTACGATATATTCTGTGAAGCGCTTTGAGATGCCTTGGAGATGTGATAAGGCGCTACATCAAATACGAGGATTATTATTATCTATGATTAACACCAACACAACGGGGCTTCTGAGAAGGAAGCCGGAGGACATACACTAAGTTGTTCCCTTGATGTGTTCCTGGTTTGAAACCCCAACAAGGCTTAACAAGGGTCTTTCTCACACAGGAAAGCGAGACAACAGTGAGCTGAACCGACATACCTTGCAATGGCCAGCCAAGAGTACACTGTAGGAAGATAGGAGTTTGGCCATTCAGCCCCTCGAGCCTATTCCGCCATTCTATTGGACCCTGACTGATCATGTACTGTACTTGGATTGTACGGTCCAGCTGGTGTAACATTGCATTTATAATAGTTGCTGAATCCGTCTGTGAGTTCAGGATCCAATGCATTCAAGCAACAACGTGTACTTAGATGGCCCATTTCGTTCAGGACAGAGTCCCAAAGTGTTTTCAAGACAACGTCTGGAGCCAGAGAGAGAGATCATCATTTCCACATCAACCATCAACCGTGCTAATTCCGCTCCGTGTGACTGTTTAGAAGGTCAGACTCAAGTAAGCTCCCGTCACATCGACTGCAGGTAAGTGCAACAAGAGCCATTCTCGAGGGAGCTCTCTGTTGTTTAAGATATTGAATTTGGCCCGAAATTCCATATCATAAAGATGACAACCCAGATTATGTTGAATTACAAGAGAGCAATGTTTCATTCCGACCAAAAAACTGGCGTTCTGTGTCAAATCGCTGCCCAAATCAATGTGTTTGTGTGTGTGTGTGTGTGTGAGGGAGGTGTGTTAAGGGAGATAGGGTTACATTTCTAACTTTTCCATTTTTATTACAAGGTAAAACATTTTATACTGTCGAAAGAAAATCCTAGCGAGTACACTTCTATCAGTTTGCTTTGCATCCGTCACATTTTTGTGGTTGCGCATAAAAACTATCAGGTGGGGAAATCAGTTTTAATCTTCTATATTGCACAACAAGTCTCTGAATGCGGATCTGGGGGATTCAATTGGATAAGAATAACAATGATCTTTGCATTTGATACAGCGCCTTATCGCGTCTTCGAGAATAGACCGTAAAGTGAATTGACTGGAGATTTTGTGGGTGAAACGCAGCAGCTAATTGTGCACAGCAGCGTCCCCACAAACAGTCGTGGATTGAGAGATTTTTATTGTTTTTTTTTCTTGAGGGATTATTATTAGGCGTGTGGAGTAAGGAAACTTGCCCAAGGTTTCGCCCTGACCTGCCGGGAATCGAACCCAGGTCTCTCGCTTGCGAGGCGAGTGCTCTAACGACTGAGCTACAGGACTCCACAGTATGAGGGGTCCTGTTTCTCCCCTATATGGGGGAAGGAAATGGAATAATCTAAAGAGGCTCTCTCCACGTTTAAAAGTAAATTGCTGTAAGCAACAGTAATTAAAAGTAAATTAAATGCCCCCCTGGAGCGCATTAATTGCCTTTTAATTACTGTTCCCCATGAGTGCAGAACCCCAGCAACCCAAATGTGTTTGTTTTAATCAGTTCTTGCTACAGTGACATGAGGAGGTTTTCCACACGCACCCTAGAGTAAAGTACAGCGACAAGGATAACCCACTGTGTTAGAAAGACGTGCTTACGAGGAACAAATAGATAAACCAGGATTTCTTAAGTCCTTGAAACGAGATGTCCAGGACAAGACTTCTCAAAGGGAGAGAGGATAATAAATAGATTTGAGAATGTTTTGTTGGGGATGTGGGTGAGGGAGGGGGAGAAGAATGTTTCATCGTGGCGATAAAGCTAATCGTGAAGCTTACAGAAAAGTGATTGAAAAGGGACAGATTCTGGAGCTGGTGTGATTGGCAATGAATAGAGCATCAAATACACAGTCACTACACTTTGCAGTATGTTCTGTGAAGCACTTTGAGACGTCTAGAAGATGTGATAAGGCGCTATATCAAACGAAAGGATTATTATTATTATACAACTGCACTGGATGTTGGCTCAGAGGCTAACCTTCTGTGCCAAGAAGGAAGTCATGAACAACAGGCTTTGGCAGTCTTTAGATGGTCAGAGAGAGATCGAAAATGAACGGAAGGCTCAGGACTTGCAAGAACAAGTGTCAGGAGATGGAAGAAAAAAAGAGAGAGGAACAGCGTAACGCAGAGCGTTAAACGTAAGCACTCGTCCAAAAGAAACTCATTCCAACCCGTCAGATTGGGCTGTTTTAAGCAGTTCTTGCCCGAATCGTGCCGGCGCAAAATTATCATTAATGTGCCCCGTTTCACCCATGTTTGTCCCGCTCACTGAGTTTTTTTTAAAACTGTGACCCGATCACCAAACACCGTCACATACCGCTTGTGCCATTTTATTTCCGTGCGCCCTTTCATTCAGTATCTTCAACGTTTTGTTTTGCCTACACTTCCGTTAGCAATCTGGCCCAACAGTCCCATACCGTCAGAATATGTTATCTGCTGCACTTTGATCTTTCAAGTAAGATGGCAGAATTTGTTTGTATCTCGTCCACAGTTAACACAGTGCATTCCTCTGAAAGGTGCTGCCTTCAGTCGCACTAACTATTAATTAACTGGAAGGTAAGGATCTCCTTTTTGTTGTGGGGGGGGGGGGTGGCGGCGTGGGGGGGGAGTTAAAAGTCAACCAAGTATATAACCTTCAAGTGTGCAGCTAGTCTTCCATCATTGGGGTTGCACTCTCCCCAGGCATTCACTGATGTGACGAGGATGTTCTAACTTGTTTACATAACGACACACGGTGATGCTGTCAGGATTTATTATCAGGAAGGGATTGAGTTTCTACCGTGTATATTTGGGCCAATCTATCAATTGCACCATTGTCCAAACATATATATTCTATTACTGTCCTGCGCTTGAAGTTGAAATCTAAACGCCAGGGTTGCTAACCCAGCCTGAAGAGCGGTATATAAATAAAGACAAGTAGTAGTAGTTGTCATTGTTGAATGAGTTCAGTCTTCACCCTGACCGCGACAAGTAATTGTTTAGCTGTGTTATAACGATAAATAATCCTCTGTAATCTTCCCCCGTATGAACAATATATGCGGTGAGTTGTATTTCGCTGCAACTCCTGAAGATGCAACCACAGAGAACGAGGAGTCCAATTCAGTGCATTTTAATGATCTCTATTTATCTGCCTTTCAAATCCATGAAGAAAACAATTGAGAAATCCAAATGGCTTGAGAGAATGTGGTTTCACGTGGATCACCGGAGAGAGAGAGTTCTATAGAGAAATACCCATTGCTTCCTTGAGTCTTATCTTTTCAGAATACTCATACAATCGACACCCCCCTTACAACAACAACAACTTACATTTGTACAGCGCCTTTCACGCCGGGAGGATGTCCCAAGCATCAAACAGTTTTTGAAGTCAAACCCCACTCATTACTATTACTCCCCGGGAAAACATGACTTCAATCCCGACTGTTTGTGGGACATTGCTGTACGCGATTGGCTGCCACGTTCCGCCCACAAAATACAGTCAATTCACTTTACAGTATATTCCGTGAAGCGCTTTGAGACGTCTCGAAGACGTGATAAGGGGCTGTATCAAATGTCAGGATCATTATTATATTATTATGCATATTTCCTGAAATGTTTTCTAAACACACCCTTGAGAGGCATGTTGTGATATTTAACAAGTGATTAAATTCATGAGTGATCATTTGCTTAGTGACGTCTAAAAGCCTGAAGTAGACGTACTTAAATTAACTAAGCAGTGAAAACACAAACAGTCTCCCAGGGCCCCAATCAGCGAGTTAACCCCAGATTTTAGACTTTCTACATTCTTGTTGTTTTTGTTCATGGAACAGCTGGAGGGCCTTTCCGGTAAACTTATGTCAGAAATATTCACATCTGAAACAATCAAACCGCTTTTTGAATCTATCATTAACATTTTTCCTTAAAATAAACAAGGATGTGGATGTACAATGGACTTTCGTGCAGATTTCAGTGCTCGAAAGGTTAAATGCGCATTGTCACAAACTGAACACAACAGCTTCCCATAATGATACATCATCAGAGAGAGGTGTGGGTGAGGCGGTTGGGTGGGAAAATGGAGAGAGATCACTTGAAACATCTAAAGTGAAAGTCAAAAGAAAAGTTTAAACACACAGACCAATCAAGCGAACATTCATTAAAATTACAGAGAGCAAAATATGTGATGATTATCACAGCACATAAAGCATCCACACACACACACACTTCCTTCGCAACACTCAAATGTTGGGATATACCCTCAGATTTATTGTCCAATTTCGGTTCTCTTCCCGTACTCTCAAAGCTCTGGGAATGATGCAATGGGTGACACCTCAGGTGCGATTTCGTCCTCATTTCTTTCAACACACGGCATAACTATTGGGAATGGTTCATTTTCCAGATATGGCTTCAATGAAGAGACCAATTTACTGTTCCATTTATTTGATCTCAATAATAATAATCCTTGCATTTGATAGGACGCCTTTCACTTCAGGAGGACGTCACAAAGAGTTTCAATAAAGGACTGTAAAGTGCAGTGACTGTGTATTGTGGTATAAAACACAGATGTCACAGATGGCCCAACAGAGAGGCATTTGGTCCCGTTGTTGGCCAAACATCTCTTGTTTAACATTCATGTGCTGAAGTGTGAACCCCAACTCGTGATTCAGTCCCTCTACAGAACTAACCAAACAGCAGTCAACATTGCAGTGGAAACCTTCCAAGCACCAATAAGATAGTCCAACTGGACCCCTGGAGCAGCAGAACAGTCTCGTCTGCGTATAAACCCCTCGAAAGGGGTACACTGGCCCCTTTAACAGTTCCGCAAGACACTTTGGCAGCCAGGGATTGGGACCCTCCCATAGAAACCCAGCTCTCAGTTTTTTTTTATTTCCAATGAAGCGTTACGATTGCCCAATTAGCTCCGAAACCATTGCATCATTTCTTTCACGAGTAGAAAGGGATTCGCAGGGGGAAGGGAAAGAAAGGCAGAGTCACTGCACGAAGACTTGAGTCACAGACGAAACCTGACAAATTTGAACATGTTGGCGCAGTGGGCGGTTCGAAACTACTGTATCGCTCAAATCCATGAGCTGAATGAAGTAGGTGACTTGCTGCAGGATTGGGGGGAGCCTGCTGAGCAGTTCAGAAATGTTTCATATCTCTCTGCAGAACAAGTTCTTGTAAGTGACAGAAAAATGCAAAAATTAACATTTTGCTGCCCCCTAAAATATTTGCCCAATAGAAATGCATCTGAGTGAACATTGAGCGCATTGTAGGGCCTGCATGTTGGATGCCTCGTCACTATCGGAGTTTCAGCCTTAAAAATGGTTCAGTGATACTTTTTTTCAGACACGTTAACATTTCAATGAATATTAAAGCAAACGTTATTGAGGTGATTTCACTGTGGTTCGGGTTTGTAGAGGGGAAGCCTTTCCCTGCCCACACAAGTGGTTAAATGACAAATTTCCTTAACCCCACTCATTTGTGTAAAGGAAATCCCATAGAGATGCATACAATGCATAACAGCATTCGGAACAAGCTTCTGGTGTCTCACTGATGGGGGGGGGGATCCATTATAATGATGGCTGCTGACATAATGCAAAATCTTATTTCTATGCAATAATTTTGAACCCCTGATTAGGCCTGATAACAATAGTATGCTGGGCTCTGGGCTTCGCTTAACTGCTATTCGTTCATCTGGTAATAATAATGATAGTAATAATAATAATAATCCTTGCATTTGATATAGCGCCTAGTTGAGACGTCTCAAGTGAATTGACTGTATATTGCGTGGGCAAAATGCATTCCTGTGATATTCGGGACCCTATTATTACACATCTCTTTGTCCTGAGCTTTTGCACATACCTTGTGTTGTGCTAGGACCTGGGGCTGGGAATCTCCATGGGATTTTCTCCTCTGTCCGTGGTGAACGGTGGTGCTCAGACTCCCAGGTCTAACAGCTCTGAGCTTGGCTTCCCAACCTGCCTCCAGTGTGTGCTGCAGCAGAACACTAACATCGTCGAGAAATTACTTGACCACATTTACAGCCGCTGTTTGCCCCAACTTGACAGGCTGATGTGGAAGTTTTTTTTTCTCTCTCTCTGCCTAGTAACTGCGGTCAGTTTGGACCTTGGTGAATGTGTTTGGCTTGGCTCAGTGGGTGTTACCAGACCCCCACAGGTATATCAGATTCCCCAGGTTTGTTTTAGGATCTTCCAAAATAACCACCCCCCCAAAGTCTGGAAGAAGCAATGTAATATGACTCTACTGCCTCTACACACCATCACATTAACAAGGAAACAGGAATGTTTTCCTGCAAAGACCCAGCACAGCCCCTCACAGTGCAGTATCCAGACAACAATACCGTAAAATGGCATTACAGGTGCTCCCGGTCGGTTAGAAAGTTTATTACAGCGGATAGATTGTGACGGCTGTATTCCGACCTCAGCAATCTCGAGCTTTAATTATTGGTTTGAACATTCCCCTCCTCTCTCATGTCCCATCTCATTTCCCGGCTTAGCCTCATGGCAACACAAGTCAGCAGTAAACACACAGCTAGCTTCATGTCTGTTACTGTCCTTGTAATATTCAGCTCACTTAACGTGCGATGCTTTGTGAAGGGGCTTTCCTCCCCACCCTTTTCCCACCCAGCACCCCCCGCACACACACACAGCAGTTAAAATCTCCATTAAAGCTTCAGCGAGAGCATACCGATTCGCTAGGTTAAAGAAAAAAATCAGAGAGATGCGCTATGCCATTTCATCTTAATGAACTTTTCACTCTCCTAACACCCACTCGGAGACAAGGAAGAAAATTGCAGGATCAAAAAATGCACCTGGGGGCAAATGCGTTTTCTGCTGTCGAAACCACAGGCTGACAGCAGCTATTTAAGTTTGTTTTAAAATCAAATGTGGGGCTGGGTCTGTCAGCGTGACAAGTTATCTGTGATCACACCAGCTTACAGCATCACAATAGAAACTAAAGAAAACCAAAAGTTTCATTGACAATGAAAAGTCTTTCCTAACCTTCTCTCCTCAACCCCTGCAATCAATTGAAGAACATTACAACACTTGGGGGAAGCTATTCGCACAGAGCTGAGGCCTCTGGGATGCTAACCCACATTATATAAGGCCAAAATATAAATGCAAGTTGTTGTCGCTATTGTTGCCATCGTTTCTGGAGCTTAGAAACCAAGCCAAAGGTTTAAAATTCTCCAGACTTTCAACACTGTCCGTGTGTTAACGCTTTCCTTGCATTGAAGGTCAATATGTAGAACAACAAACAACAACAACTTGCATATATATAGAACCCTTCACGCGGGATAGTGTCCTGAAGAGCTTGCCAGTGGTGGAGTCTGACAAACAAACAGCAAATGACATTTACACGGTGCCTTTCACGTCGGGAGGACATCCCAAGGTGCTGGACAGTCAGGGAATTGGACCCGAGCTGGGGATTGGGATCAGGAGGGTGGAGGTAGGAGGATGACTGAAGGCGCAGTCGAAGAGGAGATTCATGAGACGGGCCTTGAAGAAGGCAAAGAGGGAGCGAGGCGAAGGGACTGTGGGATGAAGTTTCAGGGGGCCAGAGAGGCTGAAGGCCTGGCCAATGGGATGTCTCAAAGACGTAATAAGGCGCTATATCAAATGCAAATATTATTATTATTATATTCAAGCACCTTCTTGTCATTCAATCAGTCCCATTCTGAGGGTTAAAGCACATAGACTGCAATTCAAAGGGCACATCCAACAGATTGAGTTAAATAGCCAAAAGCCTTAAACAGCAACGAGGTGAAAGGGATGGAAGGTTTGGAGGAGGGGGGGATTTGGGAGGGGGTCCAAAGTGGAATCTAGGCATTTCTACACTTTAGAATTTGATAGATACTTCAGACTTCATTTCTGCACGGACCCTTTAAGGCTACAGGACTGTACCAGGAAATAGTGCCCACCCAGTCCACACGTTATTGCTGAAGTCACCCGTAACACCTAACTCAAGACCTTTAGTAACCGTTTGCGAAACTCCACCTGAATAACAGTCATCATTTTTTTGCGTCATAATTCATCATAATATTGCCACATTTTTTGACTCCTCGTTCCTGCTGTCTGACATAGAATTAAATAGATTTACCCAGAAATCTGTGACAGCAAAACAATTCATACTCCACATTGGCCTACCCCCTCCCAAATCCCCCCTCCCCCAAAACTTCTATTCCTTTCTCCCTCGTGTGTCCAGCCTCTTAATACCATTCTCATTCTGAGCTGTTCCTGTTAGCAATAACTCAGGAATTCTTTCCCCCTGGAAAGCGAATTATCAGTATATTTTGTGGGTGAAAGTGAATAACAACATGAAAACTGTTACAGAAACTCCAACAGTTTAGAGCAGTGTTGGGGACCAGACTACTCGTGGTTTAACTGCACTTTCTGAGGTTGATGTGTTGTGACCTATCATTAAATCAATGGAGATGTATTGCAAGCTTTAATGTGTGCATTTGGAATGAGACAAGTAAATGGATGGGACATAGGAACAGGAGTGGACCATTCAGCCCCTTGAGCCCGTTCCGCCGTTCTATTAGATTGTGGCTGATCTGTACCTCAACTCCAAATACCCGCCTTTGCCCCATATCGCGTGACAAAGAGCCAATGTATGAGCGACAGTCCCAAAAGGCTGAGTGCTGTTCAAACATTCGCCAGCTGCCAAATCAAACACTTAGAAACACACAGTCACCTTCCAACAACAAGCAAGATGAGGGGGATATGGAGAGAGAGAGAGGGAGAGAGAGAGAGGGGGAGAGTGGGAGAGAGAGAGTGGGATGAATTAAAAAAGGTGGGGGCAAATTGGAAAAACAGGATGGATTGAATGGCCTCCATCTAATGCAGAGGGTTTTATTTACACAGCGCGCAGTTCTGCCAAACCCAACCACATGTAATGCTTCCCTAAACCCCTGGTGATGTTTCACTGTGTGTTTTTACACAGGTCACCACAAAGTTTTCTTTCATAACCAAGCAACGGGCAAAATAAAAAATAAAATCATCGACGTTCCTCAAATTGGGTAATTCCTGCACCTAAAACACCACCACTCCCCCTGAGAAAACACAGCACAAAGTTCCATGTACACAAGCGTCCTTTCAAGTCAGGAGGACGTCCCCAAAAAACTAACTGAAACCAAAGGGAAAGGCAACGAATCAAACACTGTATGTTCCTGTGAAGCGCTTTGAGACGTCTCAACAACATGATAATGAGCTACTTCAAATGCAAGGATTATAATTTATTATTACTATTCTTCTCCTCAGTTTCAATCAGGTGTCTGAAGGGTTGTGATTCTGATCCAGAAATTGCGCACTATGTCAATGATTATTTTTTTTGCTCTCTGTTGCTCTGTTGCTCAGTTATGTTGGAAAAATGTAAAATAATATTAATAATAATAATAAAAATTATTATGTAAAAATACACAGAGAAAACATTGTACAGTTTAAAAATAAAGCTTTGTGTTTTGTAGTATTAATAATTCTTATATTAAAGAATGATGCAATACAGTACTTTATCACATCATTGAGATGCGGAATCACAGAGCCTGACAGCACGGAAGGAGGCCATTCAGCCCATTGTGCCTGTGCCGACTCTATGAAAGAGCTCCCAACAAGTCTCACTCCCCCACTCTCACCCTATATCCCTGCAAGTTTTTTTCCTTTTCAAACACATGTATAATTCCCTGTAGAAAAGCTACTATCCAATCTACTTCCGTGTCTCAAAGCACTTCACGGAATTTAATGTAAAGTGTATTTGCGGGTGAAACCGGCAGCCAAAATCGCGCGCGGCAACATCCCATACATGGCCAAGAAGTGAGTGACCATTTTGATTCGGGGGGGGGGGGGGGGGGGTGTTGGCCAGAAATTCCCCCTCTCTGTGAATCCTGTGAATGAAGGGGACAGGGAGCTGACAATCTTCTGGGGACAAGCAAAACAAAGCACGATCCTCCTTATCACGGTGCCGCTCTCGGTGGGGGTAAAGAGTTCCGCGGGGTTTGGAGTGCGCTGTGGAATGAACCTGTCAGATAGGACACTGCGTTTCTGCTATCAGATTGTAAAACTGAGAATAATTCACACCTACTTCAGCAATCATGGGAATCAGCACAAAACTTCACTAAATGATTGAAACTCAGATTAGAGGAGGCAGAGGGTTATTATCAGTAGTCTTTCACTGGCTGATCTAACTGACAGCAGAGAATAAGATGCACCTGACTCTGAGGTTGATAAACTTGGCGATTCCCTGCATACGCTTAATTTCCGGTGAATTTCTAACTGCGAAATAACATATTCCGAACCTGTGCATTCCATGTTTTTTTTAAAAAAAGGATCTTATCCATCCCAAAGGCGCAATAAAAAATTGGCACCAAGGAAGTATCACAGCCTGACTCAGTTGGTAGCACTCTTGCCTCTGAGTCAGTAGGTTATGGAGACCCTCAGCGTATTGGTTAGAGCACTTGCCTCGCAAGCGAGAGGATCCGGGTTCGATTCCCGGCCTGGGCGAAACATTTTCCCCACGCCTCTGTTTACCTCACATTAAGTAGGAATCTGGTTATTAGTCGATTGGCGGATCACTTTTCCGGGGGTAATAATGCCTTCAAAAAAAATTGTAAATAATAATAAGTTGGTCACTCAATCCACGACTGTTTGTGGGACACTCCTGTGTGCAATTCGCTGCCACATTTCACCCGCAAAATACAGTCAATTCACTTTAGTTTATTAGGTGAAGCGCTTTGAGACGTCTCAATGATGCGATAAGACGCTATAAATGCAAGAATTATTGTTATTATTATTATTTTGGGTTTTTAAAGTCTCGGCTGATGCTCCAATGCAACATGTTGCATTGTTGGAGATGCTGGTCTTCAAGTGAGACTTTAAACTGAAAAGAGAAGGGAATTTCTCCCGGGGTCCTGGCTAACAATCCCCCAGGTCAAGTTGTTCATTCACTTCATGGTTGTTTGTGCAACATAGCTGCGCACAAATTAGCTGGGGGGGGGCACTCAACGACAAACACACAGTCACTGCGCATTGCAGTAAAGTCTCAGTGAAGCACTTTGAGACGTAACGATGTCAACGATAATGAAACATCAAAAGTAAGGGTTAGCGTTAGTATTATCACAAACATAGAACTAAACCGTTATTGAGACAATGGTGACAGGAGGTTTTGACATTGTCATGTGGCTGAATTAAAGTTGACAGCGTAGAGGTAGGTACCTTAAGGCGGGAAGCTCGGATGTTACACAGTGAGGCAGTGCTGGAAGTCTTAGCTCCTCGTGAAATGAGCAAAAACACACAAACAACCACACTGAAACCTGGCCAACTGACATGCATTCTATTCTTCCAAACAGTAAACACAGCAGAGAGGCAAACAGGGTTAGTAAAACACTGGCCCCGTCTCACATTACTCCCCCCCATTCACAACGCAACACAACGGGAAACCTGAAATTAAAAAAAAATAATAGAACCACACACTGAGATTTGCACTTACTCAAGTTCCTTCGACATTGTCTCTCGCTTCACAGGAACCGTCCCAAATGGAGGTTTTTTTTAATGACAGCTGTTCCTACTCTCTTTCTCTCTCTCTCTCTCTTTCTCTCAGGTCAGTAAAATCCAGGTGTTTTTTTTTCTGTGATATTTCTGAGTTAAAAGCAGTCGGCAGTCAGTGATGGATCCCTATTTATTTCCCTTCAGGTTGTGTGGAGGAATTTTGCTGACAGGTAGATTCCCCTGCCCTGTTTCTGATTGGCCGGCTCACACACAGGTACGCCTGCAGGTGAGTCAGACAGGTGTACAATAACAGGTGTAAAAGTTAACCTCTTCACTGCTGGAATCTTGTGACACGTGCTCTGTGTGCTTGTGCAGCACGTGTAGTCTATAGCACCAAAGTAATCCTGCGAGTCCTCAGTTTAGATTACAAACGATAGCTTCGAGAGCTAACTTGGGATATTAAGAGTCCACTTAACGTTGGGAGGGGTGTGGACACACAGTATTTGGGTTCATGAAAGCTCTCTACATAGCCTCTTCCATTCCAGTTCACCCTCTGCATTTTCTTTTAAGCTTCCTTATAAGAATCAGTCAGACTTAAAAGCTAGAGAGAAACTATAAGAAAGGCATGAGTTAAAGAGACAAAAAAGAGTCTGTAAATAATGAGGGTCAGGAAAGGATTTGCGATTAGTCAATCTTGGATGTGTGATGGACAACACTTAGGATAAAATAAGTAATAATAATCTTTGTATTTGACAGAGCAACTTTCACATCGGGAGAACATCTCAAAGCGTTTTCACTAGTCAGCGAGTCAATGACTAGAGGGCATCAATTTAAGATAATTAACAAGGAAGCAAAAGGGGAGATAAAGGGGAGATTAGGAATGTTTTATTTACAATAAGTAGTAATTTACAGGAGCATGGGGGAAAAATCGCAGGAAAATGGGACTGAAAGGATTTCTCTCTCGAGGAGCCAGCACAGAGACAATGGGACAAATGTTTTTCTTCTGTCCTGTAAATTCTCTGGTTCTTACAACTTAGACCCCACGTCTCCTGAATGTTTTTCCATCTCCATGAAAGATAAGAACAAGGAACAAATAGTCCTGTAGCTTAGTGGTTAGAGCACTTGCCTCGCAAGCGAGAGGACCGAGGTTCAATTCCTGGGCAGGGAGAAATGTTAGGCACGTTTCCTTACTCCACACACACTCCTGTCTATCTAGTAGTAAATAGGAACCCGGTTGTTAGTCGATTAGCAGATTGCTTTTCTGGGGGTAGTAATCCCTTCAAAAATGAAACGATAATAATAATTTGGTTACTCAATCCACGACTGTTTGTGGGACTGTGTGCAATTGGCTGCCGTGTTTCGCCCACAAAATACACAATCAAAAACAAAAGGCAAAATCCTGCAGTTGCTGGAAATCTGAAATAAAAACAGGAAGAAAATACAATAAAAAATAAAATACACAGTCACTCCACTTTACAGTGCATTCTGTGAAGCGCTTTGACACGTCTCGAAGACGTGGTAAGGTGCTTTATCAAATGCAAGAATTATTATCAGTAGCAGTAGTTTTATTATTGTTATCAAATGGCTTGTGAAATTACTCAGATGTGTGGGTGGCACAGGAGTGGTGTTGGTGTAATAATGAACTGTGCTACTCAGTGACCCATTTCTTCCTTGCTGAGCTTCTGAGTAAAACTGACTTCCTGATGGAAGCAAACAGATGTTACCCCACAGGCAAGGAGGAGATATCACATGGAGTGACTGCAGAAACTATCTGTGGCTGACTCACCATTAGAACAATTTTGGCTGCAATTAGCAAACAGCTCACGCATCCTTTGTCATGTATGGTGATGGCAGAGAAAAATCTAAAAATAATAACAATAATAATCCTCGCATTTGATATGGCGCTCTTCAGTCTTCTAGATGTCTCAAAGTGCTTCACAAAATCTACTGTAAAGTGAACTGTCTGTACAGTTGTGGGTGAAACGCGGCAGCCAATTTGCGCACAGCAGCGTCCCCACAAACAGTCGTGGATTGAAGTAACCGATTTATTATCTTTTTTTTCTTGAGGGATAATTATCAGGCGTGCGGAGTAAGGAAACTTGCCCAAGGTTTGTCCGGACGGGAATCAAACCCAGGTTTCTCGCTTGCGAGGCGAGTGCTCTAACCACTGAGCTACAGGACTCCATCAATGGAAATATAGCTAAACCCTGACTAGGATAGGAGATTTACTGGGATGATACCAAGGATGAGTTGTCTGACCTGTGAGCAGAGATGAAAAGAACTGGGTTGATTTTCACTGGAATAAATAATGTTGAGGGAAAACCTGATTGAGGTTATCTGTCTAAACCCGAGCGACGAGGCTAGATATTTGTTCCTCATTCTTATCTTTCAGGTTTTAATTAACCAGAAGTAGAAGACAAAGTAAAAGAAACCTCATTTAGTAATAATCTTTGTATTTGATGAAGTGCCTCATAACGTCTAGGACCAGACCAAAGTGCTTGCTAACTCATATCCATCCACCTGGTAACATTTCTACGTGGACAAAAGTCAGTGACTCAGACAGTATTGACGCCAGACAGAATTAAGAGAAATAGTCATTTAAAGCAAATGTCTCACTAAAGGCATGGAATTGTGGAGACTGTAGAATCATTTCTTAAACTACATATCGCACAAACATTAAATTGTGAAATCATCTGATGGGGACATGTGCCTTATTATTATTATTATTATTATTATTAACTGCTGTGGGACCTTAACTTCCAGTTTAATGTTTCATCTGAAAGACGACACCTCCTACAATGCAGTACTTCCCCAGCACGGCACTTGAGTGTCAGCCTCGATTGTGAGTTCAAATCCCCAACCTTCTGACTCAGTGGCGAGAATGCTACCAACTGAGCCAGTCTGACGCATTGCGTCCTCACTGATCGCTAGGAATACATCAGACTCCCGGAGAGTAGGCGCATGTTCACCATCGATGTGTCACTTATTTGCACGGCATGGTACCAAAGCAATGCACAGACCAGAGTCCTGCCCCACACACCTCCCTCGGGATACAGAACTCATCCAATTTTTATCGCCGGCACAAGTTGGTGGTTAAAGCTGTGGTCTCACCATTTGGTTCGACTCTTTACAACTGTGTGTGTTCCGGGCTGATTCCATAACATTGAACCTCCACACCCTCCTGCCCATAATGGCATACAGGCTACAAGACTTTAAAGTTATGCATTTAAATATTTTCTATTGTGACAATCTGAAGAATTTGGCCGGATGCCAAACCACAGTGAATCCTCTGTCAAGCTGCCATCAATAACACTATTGTGTTGGAAATGCCATCGAGTCTCGCACTGTCCTCCCTGATTAGAACCTTGTCGCCTCCGCATTTTATGCAAATATATTTTCTTGATTATTTTCTCCGCTTGCTGTTTCTATTTCTCTGGAAAGAACAGGTGGATTTTGGCACTGGTGTCACTGTGGTCTGATCATATTGTGTGGTCGGTCTTCACCTCATGTCACGGGTTCTATTGGATCTTTCACCACTGCCTCAAAAAACGCTTGGGGGTGTCAGGGACCGAGCTGTCGATTCGAACCTTTGAATTATATGGAATTGCATAGAATCCCTTCCTGTAACGTGGCAAGCAGAATTGCACTCTGTGCTCCCAACGTGTTCTAAGATGGATTTCACTTGACATCTGTGTGTGTTTCTATATTAACAGCGGGAACTTGCATTTACACAGCACCCCGCCTCCCCCCGCCCCCCTCGAAGCGCTTCACAGTGGCGGAGCCTGAGGGGGGAAGGGAGCGATGAGTTGACCGTAAGCACGGTCGAAGAGGAAGATGCCTCAGTCGTGATCTGAGAGAGGAGTGGGCCAGGCGGAGGGATTGGGGGAGAGAGTTTCAAAGCTTCCGGGCGTAGTGGCTGGAAACACAGCTTCACCCCTCACCCTCCCCCAACCCCCTCCTTAGTCACACACAAACAGATATAATGGATAAGCATCCAAGCAGTTATGGTTAACATTAGCGTTGCTTTTACTTTGCAAATGTGTCTGTTACAAACCTGTCTCCAGCGAGAGCATTATTATGTTAATCCCAACAGACTGGTGACTGCAAAGGAGGCAGATTCATTGAAGCCCCAAAACTGTGAACCTGGTTAAAGAAACTAATACGCACAAAAAAAGAAATATCTTTTGGAAAGAAGATGCAAGTGTTGAAATCCGAGTATTGTAAATAATAATAATAATCCTCGCATTTGATATAGCGCTTTTCACGTCTTCTAGACATCTCAAAGCGCTTCGAAGCGGCCCAGAGGTAATCAGGGAACTCCTGAATTAGAATAAAGACATTAAGATTGACAGAGTAGAGGTCGCTGTGATGTAATTGAATTGTTTTCAATGAAGATTCATTCAGCTAAAGGTTCTTGTGCAATTGGCTGCCGTGTTTCACACACAAAATTTGCAGTATATTCTGTGAAGCCCTTTGAGATGCCTCAATGATGTGATAAGGCCCTGTATCAAATGCAAGGATTATTATTATTATTATTATTTTGTTGGCACTGATCTAAGTATTTTTAAATCTCATTTGCACAGCTCCAATTGTGCTCGGGCTCTGCCTGTACCCTAAGGTGCTTGTGTGCCCAGTTACACCCTTACCCAGTTACTCGCAGATTTAAAACTAAATATGTTCTGGGAAGAAAAATTAGGAATCATGGTGAGAATAATAATCGTTGCATTTTATACAGTGCTTTATCATGGCTTCCAGACGTCTCAAAACCCCACACAGAATATACTGTAAAGTGAATTGACTGTGTATTTTGTGGGCGAAACGCAGCAGCCGATTGCGCACAGCAGCGTCCCCACAAACAGCTGGGGAAAGCACGACTGATTTTATTTGGGAAGGGGGTGGGGGGAGTGTTGGCCAGGACACGGGGAGAGAGAAATTCCCTTCTCTTCTCTAATAGTGCCGCGGGATCTTTAACGTCCACCCGAACAGACAGACGGGACCTCAGTTTAAGATCTCAGCTGAAGAGGACGGCACCTCCGACAATGCAACACACCCACCAGCACCGCATTGGAACGTCAGCTTAGATGGTGTGATTCCAAGTGCTGATGTGGGACTCGTAGGCACAACCTTCTGACTCAGTGGTGAGAGTGTTACCACAGCGCCAGGCTGACAGGAGAAGGTGGGGAATGAGGTGGCGAAACAAAGTGAACAGGTGATTGAACCTGCAGGCTTTTTTTTCCCCTCCCATATCAAGGGTGAGGCCTGGAAAACTGAAACATCAATGCCTCGTACAGTATCGCTTGTGATTAAATCTCCGTTGCGGCTAAAAGCAGGACAGCCGCAGGCAGTTTTTAAATAAAGATAAATATCGTACCAATGTGATCATGGTGGTTTACCATGTGCCCAGGTGGATCAGACAATTTAAATTTACCATTCATTAACCTAAACTGCTGTCCTTTGCAGTAACAGATAGAAAGGAGCCATCTGATTGCTATAGAACACAAGCTTTTTCCTGGTCCTTCTTCGTAGCTTGATGGATAAGTCAGAGCTACAGTTCTAGTCAATCTGTCCCAAGTCGTTGGGGACATGCCAGCCGAATGGCCCTACTTATCTGGGACGGCTGAGGTAAGGTGACAATATAATGCAATACGAATTTACATTTGCTTTCCTTTCGAAAAGGGAGGGTGTCACAAGCCCCTTCACAGTCCCGGCTTGAGTTTTATTCCTGATTTCCCTGAAGGCTCTCCAATTGAGTCTGACTTGTGCTTGGTCAATGGTGGTCAGGCAGGGAGACTGAGTCCAGCAGGAGCTTGTGTCTTTTATCGCTGACGCTGATCAGATGGCACCTTTGCAACACGAGATAAGCTTGCACAGAGATCGCTTGAAAGACATCGGTTACACAACAAAAAGAAAGATTGCAAAATACCAGCACTACCAATGCTTGGGAGGGACACTGCCTGATGATATCGTATCTGCCTCAATCCGGCAAATAATAAAGATAATCCTTGCATTTGATAATAGTCAGCAGTTCATGAATGAACCAGAATTTTAATAGAACTGTTTGACTGACCCAAAACGGCATAGGCGTGTGACTCCAAACATATTTCCCCAAACTTGGGAATAAACACTCTCCGACCTGTACAGCAATAGACTTGAAGTGTGGATTTGATACAGCGCCTTGTCACGTCTCCGAGATGTCTCAAAGCACTCAAGCGTCTCAAAGGGAATAAAGAAACAGCTAAAAACTCATTCATAGAGACGCTTTTCTATTTCCATCTTGACTATGAACCTGTGGAAATTGACAAGATCTCTGAAGTCCTTACACCTGTCTCAGGCTGAGTTTTCTGCTCTCCTCACCAGGCACGCCCGGAGTCAACGTGAATATTACTGTGAACTCCATTCCCCCCCCTCACCCCATGCATCCTTTACTTTGCTTGGTTGCTGCTGCAATTATTCTGCAAAATCACTGTTGTCTGGAACTCTCAGTCTCTGGTACAAAATGGGGGGGGGGGCGGTAAAAGGCTGGTCTGTAGTGAAGTTCAGAGTAGACCTGAAGTCTTGCGGTGTAAACATTGTTTTGAGTGTAATAAAGGCTGGTAAGGGGAAGGATTAGGACTTTTCAAAGGTAGGACACTTTTCAAGCTTGTCAGACTCAGCTTGAGTTCCACAGATCTCTCTGATAAAGCAGTGTATGGATGGGTTATACTTTGCCCTGGAGATGGAGTGGTGTATGCCATTACAGGGAGTCCTCTAACCTTTATCCCAAAAGCATAATTACAGTGATTACCTCAGCAACCTTTTACAGGGCCCAACTACTCACCTGTGTAATTATGTAAAGCAACAGACACCTGACCCCCTTTACCACATATATTATATATATATATATAAAAATCAGCATTCGATGGAAAACCAGTTCACACCAAACTCTCTTAAAATTTGGAATTATTCTGAACGTTTTGCTATTTTCTTGTTTGTAGATTTACAAGAGTTCAAGTTAATGTGTTGAGTGACACTGAGCGGTGCAATTGACACATTGGAAAATCAGATTTTCCAAGATCTATACATTTTATCAGTGTGTCTATTTCAACTAGGATTTGCCTACATACATACACACACACACATACACACAGATTAACTGCAATTTCAGAGCAGGCACCTGTCCACCTGTTCCTACTCAGGAATTATATTTATTTGGGGAGTGTCAATTGTGTTTGAAATTCCTGTCAATGATGTGTAGAATAGTAAGGGTTTGGGTTTTAAGAATATGTCAGCTACGTAAAGCCCTGCAGGGATATAAAGGAGTCATGGTTGGATCACAGAGCAGGTAGTTACTCTCTCTCTCTCTTGACAGAGCCTCAGGCAAATGGCCAAGCAAGTACTATTTATTTAACCAGACAAATGTCTCCTTCTAACAGAAATTGATTGCACAGTGGAGTTCTGCAGGAGATTTGGCACAAGATTAATAATAATGATAATAATCCTTGGATTTGATACAGCGCCTTATCACGCCCTCTTGGCTTCTCAAAGCGCTTCACGGATACTGTAAAGTGAATTGACCGGATGTTTTGTGGGCGAAACGCGACAGCCAAATGTGCAGAGCAGCGTCCCACAAACAGTCGTGGATTGTGTGACCAATTTATCTATTTGTTATTTATTTGGAAGGGATTTTATTTAATATGAGAGCAAAGTGAAAGTTGAATTTGTTGACTTCTTTTTTAAAAAATGTAAAATATTGGGGAAAAATTTCCAGTATGTCGAAAGGGATGAAATGTCACAGATTTTCGCCTGTGATAACGCATGAGTATTTCTTATTGCTTGTTGCGCTGTACTGACACAGACCCATACAAGAATTACGTTGCCATTGCCTTCCTATGAGGAAAACCAGCAGGCTTTTCTGTGACCTATAATCATTGTAAATTGAAATGTATCCTGTGCTGACAGATGGTATTATAATAATCCTTGCATTTGATATAGCACTTTATAAGGTCTTCGAGACATCTCAAAGGGCTGTAAAGTGTAGTGACTGTGTATTTTGTGGGCGAAACGTGGCAGCCAATCCCCCACACCAGTGTCCCACAAACAGTCGTGGATTGAGTGACCAAATTATTATCATTTTATTTAAATGATTATTACCCCCAGAAAAGCAATCCGCCAATCAGTTAACTACTGGGTTCCTACTTACAGGTGAACAGAGGCGTGTGTGTGTGTGTGTGAAGTAAGGAAACTTGTCCATCGTTTCACCCTGTCACTGAGTCAGATATTGCCATAACTGGAAAAATATCCTTATTGTGTCCTAACCCACTGGAGTATTTTCTATCAATAGCGATAGGGGTCTAAGTGAGTCTTTCTTATTTCTTCCTCTTTGGGATTGCTTCACTTAAATTCTTTCACTGACAAGTCTATCTTCTGCTAAACACAACTGCATTACAAACATCTTGTCACAAAAGCTTAAGGGATTAGAGTGGAAGAGTTTTGAGTTATTTGATGTTGTCAGCAGTGTGCAGTTGCGAATAGCTTTAATGCACTGCGAAAAGTGATTTATTATTCTCAAATACTTTTCAAAACCCCAAACTGCTTCTGTTCAGAGCTACACAGAGAGAGAGGTTTTGATGGGTGAGAAAATAGCTATGTTCAATCAACTGGGACTGGCTCAGTTCTCTCATGGACAGACCATTCTGTTTGCTATCTGTCCTCTGGTAGAGCAATGGCATACCGATGTGGAAATGTCTCTCTGTGAAGTTTCTGTCCCACCAGCAGTATCCCACCACAATTAATCTCTCTCAGTCTCTCACTCACTGCCTTCCCTCCAGACATGTGTTGATAAAGCCTCCTTAATTGGTGTATGTGTGGCTGAGATGGATTCAACCCCACTCCACTCTAACTGCACAATGGCAACGAGTAAATATGTACCGCAACAGAAAATTTTATCTTCAAAGCATCCATAGCGTCACCTGTCAAAATCTTGTGCACCTCCATGTAAAATGTAGTTATGCAAACCACTGCTTAAAGATTATTGAGATAACACACGCACATACACACAAATCAACCAAGATGATCGCTGTACACACTGTACACGGGGAGACAGACAATACAACAACAACTTGGATTTATATAGCGCCCTCCAAGCCGGGCGGGGTCTCAGAGCGCTTTACAGTAACGGATCCCGGGGCCGAGCCAGTGGTGTGGGGGGGGGCAGGGTCGAAAAGAAAGGTCTTCATCAGAGACCTGAAAATGGGAAGGGAGGGAGCGAGGGGAAGGGAGTGAGGAAGGCAGTTCCAGAGCCTTGGAGCATAGTGGCTGAAGGCATGGCCGCCGAGGGTGGAGCGGAGGACTCGGGGGACGAGGAGGAGGACTGACCCAGAGGAACAAAGGCAACGGGTACTGTTTTGAGGAGAGAGGAGATCAGAGAGGTCGGGGGGTGCAGAGGAGTGCAGGGAGTTGAAGACAAGGGTGAGGATCTTGAAATCGATCGTCTCTGGGACAGGCAGCAGAGCAGTCTGGCCAGGACCGGGGGGATCGGGGAGTGGAGTTTCGTGTGGGTGAGAATGCGGACGGCAGAGTTCTGAATACATCACAAGCCAAAGCTTCCTGAAAATCACAGAAGACATTTAGAATTGATTTAATTAAAATATTCCAAATATTATAAAGATGACGTGATAAGGCGCAGTATCAAACGCAAGGATTATTATTATTGAAAAACTTTGAAGAATATGACATAAAAGGGATCTCTCCTTTATATATTTAGAGAAGCCACATTGGAATACTGAATATTACCGAAACCAACTGATGCAAGATGTTGAGTAGTTTGATATAGAGATCATGATCTGGGTGCCAGTCTTAATCCACTTGATAATATATTCTGTGAAGCACTTCGAGACTTCTCAACAACGCGGTAAGGCACTATATCCGCAAAATACAGTCCATCCATTTTACAGTGCATCCTGTGAAGTGCTTTGAGACATTGCAACGACGTGATGAGGCGCTGTATCAAATGCCAGGCTTATCATCATCTTTACACTTGCACTGTATCTTGAGAGCTTTCGATCGAATTGATTTCAATCTCAATCTGTGCAGGATCGGAATGATTGTTTATTTAACATGATCGAAATGCCAATTTCTCGCTCCTATCAGCCAGGCAGACATTTCACTCTAGCACGCTCCCTGCTGAGCGTCGATTGGCAGTGCCTCAGTTTGTCCTCCAGTAGCCACCTTGCCTAACATCATTGCCCTATCTACGTGTGATGTGCATATGAGCAAACAAAGATCAAGGAAACCTAAGATCAGCAGCTTGGAGAGGATTAAAAGATTGATCGCCCACAACATTCTTGTTACGTATCATACAAATCATCCCTGATAAGATGATCCCGTTCTTTAGACGCTAAAGAACGGGACTGTTTGTCAGTTTTCCTCTCTCTCTCACTCCCTCTCTCTCTGTTTTCGTGCAGTTTCATGGCTGCAAACAATCGATCGACTACAAATGATCAGAGCTCACCCCACACTTTGCAAGTCTCCCAAATGCCATCCTGTATGCGAGGGACAAGTGGCAAACCTTAAACAAACAAAACCACATCACGTTGTGTCTCCAGTCCACCAAACCAATGCCAAGTTTCACTGGGGAGTTTGGATAAAACAAAACACAGTGATGTCTTATGGAATTCTTTCATAGAAAAATTGTACAAACATTCGAACAGGAGGAGGCCATTCAGCCCCTTGAGCCTGTTCCGCCATTCTGTAAGATCATGACTGATCTGTATATCAACTCCAATTGCCCGCCTTTGCCCCATATCCCTTCATCCGGTGACCTAACACACATCTACCCACCTCAGTCTCGAAAACTTGGATCCAGCCACAATCCACAGCATTTTGGTAGAGGGAGAGAGTTCCAGATTTCCACTAATTACGCTTTGGGTGAAAAACTGCCTCTTGATTTCATTGCTAAATTTCAAATTTGAGACGTCTTGAAGACATAAGGCGCGATATCAAATGGAAGGATTATTATTATTATTATTAAAATTATTATTATTATCAAGCACTCCTTTTCAACATCCAAATGTATTAAACTCTACTCACTCTCTTCTGCCTGAAATCTGAACCTGAGGACCACAGGCGTATTTGATTAGATTTTAATCAACGACCAGTTCTCTCTCATTGCCCTCAGGACCTGGTGAGAACCATCTCCAGACCTTTTCTAATGTCACTTGACAGTCAGACACTCCCTCCTTCCCTCTCCCTCCCTCTCACCCCTGTGAGAGCTGAGGCTGACCTCTGCTCAACTGCCTTCCCGGCACGACATGAACTGAAATTACATTTCCCAACGTGAAGCTGTTGCCTAACCTATCATTGCGCCAGATGTTGATGTTAAGAGGCTTTTTTTTCTCATTGAGAATAAGAAATAAGTCTTTTTTGGGTGTGTGGGTGGGTGGGTGGGGGAGGGAGATTAGAGCGTTTGATACAGCGCCTTATTTCGTTGTCGAGACGTCTCAAAGAGCTTCACCGGTTACACTCTAAATAGGTTGATTGAGACTTAGTTCTTCAAAGTCATATGAAAAGTTATTTGAAAAATTAAGTAATAAACCCTCCCAAATAAAATGGTGACTTCAATCCACGACTGTTTGTGGGACGCTGCTGTGCGCAATTGGCTGTCAGTGTTTCGCACACAAAATGCAGTCACTACACTTTACAGTAATATTATATGTTCAGCGCACCAAAGGTTAATGTACGCAGAGTTTGAAATCGCCTGGTTTTCTGTTTCTGCTGAAAAAGAATTCCACTGCTACTGGGTGCCCGAGGCAGGGTTTGTGGTAATGTGAAAAAGAATCAGCAGATGTCAGAATCACAGACTCACTCTCTCTCTCTCTCTCTCACACACCTGCAATGTAACAGAAAACATGGCAACACAGTGGAAAAACAGCCTCCGCAAACCAATTGCTCGTCTCTTTAACCCTTAGGATTATAATAATAATCCCTCCAAAACAAAAACTATAATAAATCGGTCATTTTCAATCCACAGCTGTTTGTGGGACAGACGCTGCTGTGCGCAATCGGCCGCCGCGTTTCGCCCACAAATATACGGTCAATTCACTTTACAGTCTATTCTGTGAAGCGATTTGAGACGTCGAGAAGACGTGAAAAGCACTATATCAAATGCCAGGATTATTATTATTATTATTATTATTAGGATATCAATGAAATATCTGAACATTAAAATAGTAAAGGGAACTGGATGAACTCCCTAAAAGGGACCAAGCCACAAGGGTATGGGGGTAAATGGAGGACTGAAAGGATTGCTCTTAAAGGAGCCAGCACACACACAACGGGCTGAATTGTCTTCCTTTTGTGCGGCCATTTTCTATGGTTCTATATGAAAGACGCGCAATGATATGGATCAATAGGCCAACAATAGACAAACTACCGCAGAACTGACGCAAGGTCATCGACCTGAAATGCTAACTCGTTTTCCTCTCTCCATAGATGCTGAGCTGACCTGCTGCGTGTTCCCAGCGACTTCTGGTTCTATTCTGGTCAACCGTAGAGCTATTTACCATCCAATTATAAACAAGAGATGGCGACCAGTGACCAGAGGGCCTTAAACACCCCACCCCAATACAAAACGGTTTCATTCCTTCCTAATGACCAGTTGCTGAATCTTCTTGCTCGTTACAGGGCATTCTTTCTCCTGGTTACTCATCTCATCAACGATTTGCCTCAGTGAGTCAACACTCTCTCTTGCAGCCTCCTGCCAAGTCTCAGGCTGGCAAATCAATCGACAACAACAACAACAACTTGCATTTCACATAGCCGCCTTCGTGCGGAGCAGCTGACCCCGAGCCAGGGGGAGAGGGAGGGGACCGTAAGCGAGATCAAAAATGAAGGTTTTTAAGGCAGGATTTGCAGTTCCAGAGTTTCCGGCCGTAGTATCTTAATGCACGGGCACCGATGGCGGAGCGGAGGAGACGAGGAACAAACAGGAGGCTGGAGACGGACGGTCGGAGAGGTAGGGGAGGTGCGGAGACATGAAGGGATAAACTCTTGGATTGGTAGCTCCCCGATTGGCAGCTCCTGGATTGACAGGAGACAATTAATTAATCACACCTCATTTCTTTCCTGAGAAGTAATCAGTGTATTAGTCAAATAGAAACCTGCACATTCCCATCGGGTGTGGGAGTGATACAATCAGACATTGGGAGAGATAGCAGTGTCAGGGAGGGTCATTTGTTTCACCGTAAGGTGCAGCTTGTTGGGTGTTGCCGACACATACATGAATGTAATAATAATAGTTGCATTTGATGCGGTGCTTTACCACATTATTGAGATGACTCAAAGCGCTTCACAGGATATACTGTAAAATGCAGTGACTGTGTATTTTGTGGGCGAAAAGCGGCAGTCAAATTGCGCACAGCAGCGTCCCCACAAACAGTTGTGTATTGAGCGACCAATTTAATTTGGTGGGGGAGGGGGGGGGGAGAAATGGTCGTCCTGGACACCGGGAGAGATAAACTACCCTTCTCTTTCCCAATAGCGCCGCAGGATCTTTAACATCCACCTGAACAGGCAGATGGGACCTCGGTTTAACGTCTCAACCGAAGGACGGCACCTCCGACATAGTCCTGTTCAGCAAAAACAGTGCCTGGAGAAACAACTTGGAACCTGAAAGTAGTTCAGACATTAAAAGGATGTTAAACACTGCTCCTGTGATGGTGTGGAAAGTGGGAGCAGGAGGCAGGGTAACGGATATTTCACGCCTGCTTACATATAAATCATCCTTAAGCCGCTCACTCAAGTTTTAAGCATTTCCTTATTGACTCCCCAAAACAGCTCAGGACCAAACCGTAAAGCAAAAATGCGATCTCTGTCAATAGTGAAGGCTGGCTCCCGTTCACAATGGTAATGTAATAATAATAACAGTAATAATCCTTTCGTTTGATACAGCGCCTTATCACGTCGTCGAGACGTCTCAAAGCGCTGCACAAAATATACTGTAAAGTGGATTGACTGTGGATTTCGTAGTCATGTGCGTAATTTCGTAATCCCCACTCCATTGCCATCCCCATGACTGAAACAACATCCGTTTGAACCGTACAATGCAGCGGGCTTCATTCACACTGCTAACCGGCTTCAAGCTGTGTTCTCCTCATAATTACTTCGTAGAATTGCAGCCTTGCTGATTAAAGCGGCTTGTTTGTGCGGGCAGACAGAGCTTTGATGCACATAAATTGCACCAGTGAACATCACCGACCCACAACACAGGGTGCAAACCAGACTCAGCACCTGAGCATAACCGCAGTGGGTAAATACTGTGCTTTACTCAAATTGCACAGACACCTGGTAGAACAGTGGTTAGGCCCCTATCTTTACTCTCCAATGGGGGTTATTGAAGCTCATGTGTAAAGTGAAAGATGTGCTATATAAAGAAACAGTTTTAATAACAATAATAATCCTCGCATTTGATATAGTGCCTTATCACATCTTCGAGACGTCTCAAAGCGCTTCACGGAATACACTGTAAAGTGAATTGACTGTATATTTTGTGGCCGAAACGCGCACAGCAGCGTCCCCAGAAACAGTCGTGGATTGAGTGACCAAATTATTATTATTTTTTTTTCTTGAGGGATTATTGTCAGGCGTGTAGAGTAAGGAAACTTGCCCAAGGTTTCGCTCTGCCGGGAATCGAACCCAGGTCTCTTGCTTGCCAGGCGAGTGCTCTAACCACGGAGCTACAGGACTCCACGCATTCCATGGAATGGATGGAACTGGTCAAAGAGGAAGCTGAAAGCGATCTAAGGTATTCGTTAGTCAGCAATAAACAAGGCAAACGGGGTGGTGGGTGACATTGCCAAATCAGTTGAGTTCACATCTACAGAAATACTCTGTACGCTTGTAGATTGATTGCTCTAAAGCGTCACCTCACACATTAGGAAGAAAACAACTACAAGGTCATGAAAAGGAGTGACAAAAGAACTTAAAACAAGCAAGCCAGTTTTCAAAGTCTTAATCCAAGTAAGAGAGGCACAGTCGCCCCCTTCTTTGTGGCGTAGGATTATACTCGAGAAGTTAGAAATGTAATTTTGTTATATCAGCGCCCTGGAATATTCTTAAAGAATCTCATGTATTTTGCCCAGTGGAGAGTGTTGATGCTATCAGAGCCAGACACAAACACAAAGGCATGTGAGCTTGAAGCTCCAGCCTTCACGTGTGAGGTCCTCAGAAATTCCGACCTTAATGACCCTTTCTGCTATTGTTTTGGGCGACACAACCTTAAGTAAGGAGATGACTTGCATGTATGTCACTGACTGGGTTATAGGAAGAGCAGCAAATTGTAAATCAACCAATAAACCTCAAATCCCACTGTCATGTACACAACATTGATTGGGATTTGTTTCGGTAGAACTTATTGATGATGTGCAGTCTTTCCTGTACTTTTAATCATGAAATTTGGTGTAGTCGCTGCGGCTGATCATTGCCTGTATGGAAATCAGTTCCCCACCAGCCTCCCTCAGCGTGATCATCAGTGCAATGAAAGGTGAAAGTGACCGCATTAGGAACAGGCGCAGGCCATTCAGCCCCTTGAGCTTGTTCCGCCATTCCATCAGATCATAGCTGATCTGTACCTCAACTCCAAACTCCAGTTACACCCCTTTGCTCGATATCCCTTCATGCCCTGACCTAACAAGTATCTATCCACCTCGGTCTTGAAAATTTCAAGTGATTAGCAGGTGGCTGCTTGATCCAGTTTAAATAAGTCACATAGTTTTGAAACAAAAAAAATACTGTGTTGAGTGAGGATCTCTCATGTGTTGACGAACTTCACTCCCAACACGCACCCCATTCTAATAAAGTGACTGCCATCGTGTGGCAAGTACTTGTATTGTGCATGCTAAAGCTAACCTGCTATCCAGTATCGGGTCGCTAATTAAAACTTTAATACAATAACAATAATAATCCTTGCATTTGATATAGCGCTTTTCACGTCTTCTCGACGTCTCAAAGCGCTTCACAGAATACGCTGTAAAGTGAATTGACTGTATATTTGTGGGCGAAACGCGGCAGCCAATTGCGCACAGCAGCGTCCCCACAAACAGCCGTGGATTGAAAATGACCAATTTGTTATTGTTTGTTTTTTTGTAGGGATTATTATCAGGCGTGTGGAGTAAGGAAACTTGCCCAAGGTTTTGCCCTGCCTGGAATTGAACCCAGGTGTTTCGCTTGCAAAGCGAGTGCTCTAACCACTGAGCTACAGGACTCCACAACAACTACAACTTGCATTTATTCAATGCCCTTCATGCAGGGTAGCGTCTCAGGGCGCTTAACAGTTGCAGAGCTTTGCACTGAGCCGGGATGGTGACCGTAGGTACAACAACAACTTGCATTTATACATCGCCCCTTATGTGGGGTAGCGCCCCAGAGCGCTTACGGTCTTCAGGTGTGATCTAAAGACAGCGAAGAACCAAAGGGAAAGTGGGAGGGTTGCTATTCAACATCCAAGGCAACTTGTGAAACAAAGAGATATAATAAGAGATTGAGATAGAAGGACAAAAGACTTCTTCGTCTGACGCCTCTCCAATAGGAAATCACAAACGACTTTTAGAGAACGTCATCATCACTTTTCCTTTTGTCAAATTATCTGCCGATTGATTACCTGCTCCGGAAACATAAACTCATGTTTTCACTGTTACTGTGGAATCTCTGGTGCCAGGAAACTTCAGGTCATTCATAGACTTGAATCTTTCGTTATCTGTGCTACCGTCAACTGCGGTTTGCTCTTCAGAAGAAATGAGCTTCCGGCTGAGAGAGAGAGACAAAAACCCACTTAAGCGTTGGAAAATGGATTTATTGGATCTTTATTCGCAGATTACAATGCAGCGTAAGGAATGTTATGAGCTGCTCAACAAGGATCAAATAAAGTCAGGGTTGTATTTGAAGAAGGGTCAATTGCTCTCTTTGTATCCATTTCAGACAAAGAACAGAGAGAGAATTGGCGTTTCCTTAAAAGAAAATCAGATTCAGGCCAAGGTCTTGGAGGAGTGCTGTAAAGCTACAGGAACAGTGAACAACATGTTGTGAGTGAGTGAGTGAAACAAGTTCAATCTGTTATCAGCCACAGGGTAACTAACAACTGCAAAAGCTGCCAGATCTTCCCCGAGTGTAACTGAAGTCTCTCCAACACTAAACGACAATTCTGCCTTGTTCGCAACGATGTTAAACTGCGTGGCGTCCTTCCAGCAATACCGTAAAGAACTCGGGCAGACAATGAAGTACAATTCAACCTATTGCGTTCAATGATAATCGCAGATTGCTGAGTGGATTGGTTTCACTGTATTTTCTAGTTGACTGATTTGAGATGGTTGCAGTTATTTGTTCAATTGTCGTACAGTTGCAATCTTACATCATCAAACCACAGTCTGATTGTGCTGACATTTTTCCGTGAACAACTCTAGCAATGAGAATCATACCATCAAAAAGCCATCCATCGGCAGTCGGGCATTCAGCCTCTCTGCCCCCACCCTTTGGAACTCCATGCCAGTCCCTACACCTCGCTCCCTCCCTCACCTCCTTCAAGGCACGTCTCAAGTCCCTCCTCTTCGACAGCGCCTCCAGCCACCCTCCTACCCCTACCCTCCCTGCCCTCCACCCCACCGACCCAAAATCCCAGCTCGGGTCCAAATCCCTGACTGTCCAGCACTTTGGGGGCTCCTCCGGACCTGAAAGTGCAAGTTGTCGTTGTTGTCTAATGTGATTTCTTCGGCGTATTTTGTGTATTCTTCTTAGACCTTAAATTTTGCGATCCTGTACTCCTGGCCGGCAGCCAATACGAATGAAAGTTGGCGCAGCAAAGATGAACTTTTATGCAGTTTTATTTATACAAGGAAGAGACATTCAAGATGCGCCTGATAACACGAACAAAGGCAGCTCTCAAAGCCGTGCTATGGCTTCAGGCCAGGTGGGGTACAATTCTTACATTTGTTTTTGTTAGGAGTGGGGGAGATACGTTGGGATGATGTGAATAAATCTTTCCCAGGGAAAGGCAGAGATATACTGATGTTGGTTGTAGACAGGGTATCTGATTTACGATGTTAACCCCCACAAAAAAATAAAAACCCCGATATAAGAAAAATGAAACAGTGCTTTACAAACACTCGCTTTGTTCTAGCTGACTACGACCCTGTCAACGCTTACAGAGTAACAATACGTGCACTCAATACAATAGACATTATTTTCGATTTTCTTGGGTAGCAGGAACTGAAAGCGAGTAATTGCCAAACAGTATTTTTAGTAATGGATGGGGTTAATGAGGTGGCAGACTTTATTGTTGGCTTGTTTTCAGGGCTCCAAGGAGCTGATGTGGGCTGATGAATAGAACGTTTGGAAGAATTGCTACTCACAAAAACACAATCTGTATTCCTTCTCAAAACATTGATGATTCCAGGTAGTTCCTGTTGTGTCTAGCATTGAACTCAGTCACCTTTCTCACCACCTCTTCACCGACTGTTTACCCTTTGCCGGTGACTGACAAATGAGGCTGACAAATACATATCAATACAATATATTACATACAGCAAGGAAAGATAGCAGGCAAGTGTATTCTCGAGTGGATGGGATAGAGTTCCCATGGGAGAAGTTGAAAGAGACTTAGCTAGGAGTGGTAGTTGACTCATCGCTCACCAATGTCAAAACAGTGAGGGACAGCAATGAACAAGGCAAACAGGATGCTGGCTCTACCACCAAATCAGTTGAGATCTCCATACTCCAGCTGTAGAGATTTCTGGTCAGACCTCAGCTGGACTATTTACTGCATTTCTACAACACAAGAGACAGTGCAGACAAGAGCAATGAGGGCGATTCCTGGCATCAGAGGAAATGAGCTATGAGCAGCAATTAGATAGGTAAGGTCTCGTCAGTCATGAAAGCACACAGCTCGGAGGGGAATTTATAGAGGTACACAAGATTTAAAATGGGATTGTGGAAGTAAATCCAGAACATTTAGGAAGCACTGAGACAGCATAACAAGAGGGAACAGGTTTAAAGTCGCAAAGGGCAATTTCAGAACAGGCAACGGAAATATTTCTTCACCAACAGGATAATTAATTGAAACAGGTCACTAGGAAGCATAATTGAAGCTAGAACACTGGACTCGTAAAAACAACACAGCTTAATTCTTTAATGGGAGGGCTTGGAGGGTGGATGTTCTGGAGGACGAGATGAAATGAGTCAAAGGGCTTCTTCATTCTGATCTAATAAAAACTGTTACACTTAACTTTTGGTAGAAATACAACTTTAATACAGGCATGGAACAAAGGTGTTTTTGAAATCTATCAACTATGCTCTGTACACCACTGAACCACTATATACATTTGCCACAGAATACATATTAAGGAGATCAGCAAACCAATCTTTGTGTACAGCAGATTACTGTGAGCACTTTTAAAATCATCAGAACATTCCCTGGTGATGTACATTTTCGCAAAACACCTTTCATTTCAAATCAAATCCTTACATTTGATATATATAGTTCCTTTCACTTTGGGAGGAAATCTCAAAGTGCTTCACAAGATATACTGTAAAGTGTACAGAACAGCCTGTATTTTGTAAGTGAACGTAGCAGCCAATACGCACATAGGAATGTCTCACAAACGGCCTTTCATCCCGGTAGCACAACTTTTCCACAAATGTTGAAGGTTTGAGGTCTGCCAGTTATCGCCCAAAATTAAAACATCACTTACGTTTTATTAAAGTACTCTTTTATTTACTTAGTTTCATCCATAAAGGAGAACTTATGAAACAAACTCTAGTCTTTGTTTGCTCTTGCTCTTTCTCTCACACACACACGGATACCTTTTACGTGTAACTGGGATGAGTGGCAGATTATCACGATCATACTGCATTTACTGATGCTCAAATGAAGGCAGCTGCTGCTATCAGTACCCGAACACAGATCAGGTTCTTGGACACGGAGTGATATGTTTTCTTTTCATCGCTGTAATCAGCAAGTTACACCTGGAAAAGGCAGAGATGAATTGGGCCGTGTCGATTTCCAGAACACTTCCGATAAACGCACTGAATAGTCGAACGACTATTTGGATCAAATAAAAGGTCAAGCCGCCAATAACCTATCATATCCTTAGTTTAATATTATTAATAATAAAACTGAAATCAAACACATGAGTGGTGCTGTTCAAATGCTTTCTTCCCCAGTGTGATATTAGACCATTATATTAAAGGGATTTAATAGAGCTCGACTGGCTCATTACAATGACTGTACCTTGGAGAGATTTTTAGAAATCTCCATTTAATTTTTGAAAAATACTCTCCAGACGATACTTGAAAACCAAACGCTGACTGATTAAATGAAATAGAATTGAATTTCATTCGATTGAATTGCACCAGCGCCTTGGGAGACGTCCTCCCGACATGAGAGGCGCTGCACACATGTATTTTGTTGCTGTTGTGGTTGAATCCTTCAGAACGGGAGACAACATTTTTTTGGAACCAAAAATCAGGATTCAGAGCGAGCGCTTTTCACATTACCTTCACGTATTACGTTGCTTTCGTATTCTGTGACTGGGGCCACGCGTCATTTATTTTGTTACGCTGCTGTTCTGAGAGCATCCAGGTGCTTGCAGTGCAGGTCATACAGTTTCTCTGCAAAATCGTCCGCATCTTTGTGGGCCTCGCAACTCCTGCGCCAAGTATCGGGTGCCTGATCGAACCCATAGTGAGCGCCAGCGATCGCTCCGGCCATGGTGGCGATCGTGTCAGTGTCCCCGCCCAGTGAAATGCTGTAGATTATCGTCCTCTGCAGGCCGTTGTAATTGGCCGGTATGTCTGGATCGGGTTCCATGCACCGCAGAAAGGAATAAATAGCAGTGGGCACAGATTCGAAAGCTGCGATCCCATTCCCTGATGGGTTTTTAGAAGAAAATTGCCGGTCAAGCAAACGCAAAGACAAGTGGGAAAAAAAAACAAAGAGCAACAGATTAAATATGGAGCAGGGCAGGACCACAGCAACGCGGCCATGGGTCATCGGGTTCTCTTGTTATTTCACCCACAATTTTACCATATTTGTTACACTGTTAATTAATTACTAAACAGTGTCTTGGGGAACACAAAGCGTCTCTCTTACCTAATTCGTTCACCACCTCCTCCTTTGAAACGTCGGTTCGGCCTAAAAATAGCTTCACTTTCTTTAGTCTGTTGCTGAAGGGAAACTCCTCATTCAGACTGGAAAGCAAATAAGACAGAAACACGCTGAGCAAACGTTAAGGTAAAATTTAGGAGTAAAATCCCTCTGTACCCTTAATAATCATCCTTGCATTTGATACAGACAGTGCCTTTCACATCAGGAAGACATGCATCTCAAACTGGTTCAGAGGATTTACTGTCAAGTGTAGAAACCATATATGGAGTAGGCAGATGCAGCAGCCAATTTGCAAATGGAACATCCCACAAACAGCCATGAAGTGAACAACCAATTTTATTTGAGGGAAATTGTTCTTGGGCTCTTCTAAAATCTGTACACAACAATCTGGTGTCGGTCGGTGGTCTTTCCTGCCTCCAATTTAGAAAGCTGTGGGATCAAGCCCCAAGTTGTGACCTTTTTGTTATGAGGTCACATAGTCTGGACTCATTCAATGCTGGGAGTGCCAGCAATCAGGTGAAACGTTAAACTGAGATCCCATCTGCTTACTCAGCACTTTGTGTGGCCTCGTGATTGACACTACACACCTGGTTAAGGTCTAGCTGCTTTGCAAGATTATTTCTTCCACTTAGTTTTCTCTTCATTTTCCCTCTCCCCCAGCCACCCCCCACCCTGGTCCATTTGAATTTTCTACGGCTAATGATCGTCAAGAAATTGTAACGTCCTCCTGACATGAAAGACGCTACATCAAATGCAAGGATTTTTTTTTATTAGTAGTAGTATCATTATCTGCCTCTTGTCGTTGACGAGAGCTATTTGACAACAAACAGCAATTCCAGTAGTTTATTCCAAACTACTTCATGTTGTCCAAGTTTTAAAATATATCTTCGTTAAGAAGTTAAGGATAACGTGAAAATCTAATCACAAAAACATTTTGGCAGACATTTCATCCAAGGCTCTTTAAGAACCTCAACCCTGGGGAACTCTGAAGACAGTACATCATATTCCAAACATTGCTGCGTTCTTTCCAAGGCTGTGAATTCCATTCCAGACACAGGGAAATTTCCGTGTGAACGTGGCCTGCAAATGTGGATCACTCAGTCCGGTTTAGATACTCTTAAGCATGGCGCTAACAATTCATCTCAGCCTTTTCAATCATCAGTTCCTGAAGCAACACATCTATACAGAAAAAAGCCGTCACAAGCTCCCACAAGGACAAATATCATCTTTGTTCACATTCTCTGAAGAAATGAAGTTGCCCACAAGAGGCCACCCTAGACCCATACTTACTCTTTTGCGTCCAGCACAGATTTTTCATCATTCTCGACCAACTGCATTTCCCCAATGAGGTGGTCAACGTACTGGTCCTTCTTCAACTCTTCCCGAAGAGCGTAGTGTACGGCAAGCGCTTGCAGGATCGCCCCGTTGTACCCCAGGGAGGAGGCGTGTGTTATTTCTGCATTTCTCCTGGCAAACTGCATCAGACCACAGCATTCAAGTCAAAGACAGATCATTAGACTTGAGCATTTAAACCATTAGAGCACTAATTACACTGAGAATATTAATTCTAACAAAGCATTGACCTGGTCGCCAGTGAATGGATTTGCCTGGTATTGCTGGAGCACGTGGGGCGGGAGCAGGAGAGGGTGGGGAGCAGAGTCAGAGAGGTTGGTAGGTCTTGAACGTAAGGTTGAGCAAAAGCACAAACAAAGCTGAACTGGGGAAGGAGTTACTTGGAACAGTATTGGAATGTGTAAGCTCCATTGTGCTCACCTTTTTAACGTCTTTCGCTTCTGGATAAGCCAGCGCGATTGGGGCGATCCTCATAGCACCTCCATTTCCATAAGAACCTTTCCCCTTAAACTGTTCCCTTGCGGGCTTCAGCACATCCTTACAGTTTGGGCTGAGGAGTTTCTTGAAGACACGCACTACGCCGCTTCCATACCCACGGTTTGGCTCTTTTTTGTATTCCTCAGCAAACCTAAGGAGTGAGAGAGATTGAGAAAGGAAAACCCCATCGCTTCTGGTGCCTCCTTCAAAGAGTAATTGCCAGCAACATTTGTGACTTTAAAAAAGTACCCTAACAGCTGTGTCAGGCAGAAAAGAAACAGAAATGCCGTGAGGGCCAAAGAAAAATGGAATTCTGTCAAATTCTTGTATCTCACAAGGGAAGGGATGTCAACGTAACGGAACTGAGCAACTTCCCACTGCGTCAAGTGAGCTTTAAACTTGCACAGAATATAAACTCTTGAAGCGCTTTGAGACATGATAAGGCGCTATATCAAATGCAAGGATTATTATAATGGGTCTTGGGCAGATGTACAACTTAGGCGATTATACCGGGACTCAAGTTTCCTTTATGTAAAGATGACCTTGGATAATTTCACAAAAGCTTGATTTTTTTAAAACGCACTCAGTAAAGAACAAATACATTACAATTCAGATTTTAAAGAAATGTAATTTATCAAAACTCTTACAGCATAAACAGATCACACAGGCACAGGTGAAGCAACTTATATTACACTTGTCAGGCCAGCTTGCATAAGTAAAGAGAATTGGTTGCTCCCACTTGGGCAACATAAATCACATCAAACTGTCTCCAATACAATATGCTTTACGTGTGGTACTTAATCATTGCTTAAATAAGGACAATAGAACCTATCCGGGAACTACATAAAAAGTAGGTCAGAGCAAGGGGCCAATATTTTACTCTGAAATTAAATCAAAAGCAATGTGTAGGTGCACTGCATTGACACGTCAACAACAATTTACATTGACAGAGCGTCCCTCATTTGATTTCACGCAGGGTAGCTTGATGTCAATTTGGACACTGAGCTCAACATCCCCTACGCTTCAACACGCATCCTTCTAACTCACAGGCGAGAGTGGCACCAACTGAGTGAGCCAGGCTGATATGATTTAGGGGCTTCAAGACAAGATCGTCAGAGATGGGGGCCAGTGGACTATGCATATCTTTACTTACCTCATGGCCATATCCACTTCATCGAAGTCTTGTTTTGCTATCAGCGACTGCGCCACACACCTGGTCATCGCCGTATCGTCCGAGTACACTAAAGAACCTGGAATAATAATTTCATTGTCGAATGAAGGGAGTCAAAAGATACGAGGAGAACAAATGCGCGTAAAACCAGCCCCACAAAAGTACGGTCAATTATCCCGATCAATTGGTTGCTGTTAAGAGCGCGTTCCATTCCAACAACCGGGAATTTCCAGGTGTCTGACACGACAAGTTAGACAGTGAACCACTCTTCCCTTTACCCATCACGAGGAGTTTCCGCCTATGTCAGACATCTGTCTGACCAAAAAAAAAGGACTTGGAATCACATAATAATCCCTTGCATTTGATATTTCGCCCACAAAATACACAATCAATTCACTTTACAGTGTATCCTGTGCAGTGCTTTGAGACGTCTCGAAGATGTGATGATGAGGCGCTGTATCAAATGTCAGGATTATTATTATTATTATTATTATTATTATCATCCCAATCCCCGGCTCAGGTCCCCCAAAAAATTCCCGGTCTGTCCAGCGCCTTCTGACGACGATACAAATGTAATTTGTGGTTGACATGGCGCCGCGACGTCTCAAAGAGCTTCACAGGATACACTGTAAAGTGTGGTGACTGTGTGTTTTTATGGGTGAAATATCAAATGCGAGAAATTATTATTATTAAGTGATTCCAAGTCCCAATGTAGGGCTCCCACCAAACTACTGCACAGACTATTACTGTCATTAGCAGTAAAGCTAATTACAAGGAGATTTATTTGCAGTGATTTTGACTCCCCACTGACCCCCTCCACCCCTCCCCCGCCTGACCCCCCTCCCCCGCCTGACCCCCCTCCCCCACTGACCCCCTCCCCCACTGATCCCCTCCACCCCCACTGACTCCCCCTCCCCCACTGACCCCCCTCCCCCACTGACCCCCCCTTCCCCCACTGACCCCCTCCCCCACCTGACCCCCCCCCCCGGGCCTGTACCTGTCCCCGCCTCCTGCCGCTGCTCCTCCTCCTCCTCCTCCAGGGCCCTGACGGCCTCCAGCACCTCCCGGCTGCTCACCGCCTCCTTCCCCTCGAAGTCGCCGCCGATGCAGTCGCCCAGCAGCGCCCCGGCCATGGCCCCGCGGAAGCGGCTGAGCCCGGGCTGCACCACAGACCTGCCCGCCAACGCCGCCATCTTTGTTAGAGGGTGGGAGGGGGGGCGGGAGGGGGAAGTGATTGACAGAGCCGACAACCAATCATAACGCGTTCCAGCAGAGTGACAGGCCTCGCTAACCAATCACAAGCCACCTTGCCTGGAGTGACGTATGAAAAGGGGTGGGAGAGGGCGGGGAGGGGCGGGGTGAGTGTCAAGTGGTGATTGACAGCGCCGACACCCAGTCACAACACGCCCTGCTGGCTCGCTGACCAATCACAAACCGGCGCACCTGGCGTGACGTCAGGAAAGGGGCCGGTGGGGGGGGCGGGGAGAGTGATTGACAGCGCCGACATCCAATCGCAACGCGGCCCCGGGCTGAGTGACAGGCGGGCGAAGCAACCAATCACGGCACGGGAGGTGGGCGGGTCTGTAGGCAGCATTTGTCATTCAATCCAATGCTCCACTGGAGGAGATCAACAACAACAACAGTAACAATGCTGATAATTATGGTAATAATAATAACAATAACAATGATAATAATAACAATAATAATAACAATAATAATAAAAATAATAATAACAATAATGATAATCATAAAAATAACAACAACAACAACGATAATGATGATAATAATAACAATAATAATGATAATAATAATAAAAATAACAACAATACAACAACAACAACAAGATTCCATTTATAGAGCGCCTTTCACGTCAGGAGGACGTCCCAAGGCGCTGCACAGTTGGGTCATGACCCGAGCAGGGGGGAAATGGTCAGGGTGAGGGGAGGGAAGGGAGAGAGCGAGGAGGGGGGAAATGGTCAGGGTGAGGGGAGGGAAGGGAGGGAGCGAGGAGGAGGAAGAGAGTCGAGAGGGGAGCTGAAGGCTGAAGGTCAAAGAGAAAGGTTTTGAGACCGGCCTTGAAGGAGGAAAGGGAAGAGGCGGCGAAGGCACTGGGGGATGGAGTTCCAGAGCCTCGGGGCTGAGAGGCTGAAGGCCCGGCCACCGATGGTCGGGCGGTTGGGGCGGGGGATGTGGAGCAGACCGGAGCCAGAGGAACGGAGGGTACGGGCAGGTAGGTAGGGGGATAGTAGGTTGGAGAGGTAGGAGGGAGCGAGGCCGTGAATGGCCTTGTAGGTGAGGATGAGGATCTTGAAATCAATCCTCTGGGGGATGGGGAGCCAGTGGAGGGGAGCGAGGGCGAGGGTGAGGGCGAGGGTGGGAGTGATGTGGTCGCGGTGTCTGGTGCGGGACAGTACACGAGCTGCAGAGTTCTGAATGACCTGCAGTGTGGAGGGAG
Source organism: Callorhinchus milii (assembly GCF_018977255.1). Lineage (NCBI taxonomy): Eukaryota > Metazoa > Chordata > Chondrichthyes > Chimaeriformes > Callorhinchidae > Callorhinchus > Callorhinchus milii. The sequence continues at coordinate 12,288,979 of NW_024704751.1, forward strand.
GGCCGGGAAGGCCGGCGAGGAGAGAGTTCCCATAGTCCAGCCTTGAGGTGACAAAGGCGTGAACCAGAGTTTCAGCCGCGTGAGGGGTGAGGTAGTGCCGTAATCTGGCGATATTCCGGAGGTGATGGAAGGCGGTGCCAGTTGTGGTGCGGATGTGAGGGAGAAAGGACAGCTCAGGGTCGAACAAAACGCCGAGGTTCCTGACTGGCTTTGAGAGGTGGAGAGTGCAGCCTTGGATGCTGATGGTGTCAGCGCCTGAGGTGCGGAGGCGCTGACGTGAGCCAATCAGGAGGGCCTCGGTTTTTTGCACGTTGAGCTGAAGAAAGTTGTCTCTCGTCCAGGACTCGATGTCGGACAGGCAGCTGTCAGGACATCGGTGGTCGTGGAGTTGAGAGTAGAGGAGGAAAGGTAGAGTTGGGTGTCATCCACATACATGTGGAAGTTAACCCCATGTTTGCGGATGATGTCACCAAGGGGGAGCATATAGAGGGTGAAGAGGAGGGGACCGAGGACAGAGCCCTGAGGGACACCACATGAGACAGTACGGGGGGTGGAGGAGAAGCCATTCGTTGAGACGAAGTGAAGACGGTGAGAAAGGTACGACCTAAACCATTCAAGGACAGTGCCTTGAAAGTTGAGGTGGGAGGACAAGCGGTGGAGTAGGATAGTGTGGTCGACCGTATCGAATGCTGCCGATAGGTCGAGGAGGACGAGGAGACAGAGGGAGCCCTGGTCACAGATGGTCAGGATGTCATTGGTGACCTTGACCAGGGCAGTTTCTGTGCTATGAGCAGCACGGAAACCTGACTGAAGGGGTTCAAAAAGAGAATGGGTGGAGAGGAAAGAGCGCACAATAAGAATAATGATGATAATAATAACAATAATAACAATCCTTGCATTTGATATAGAGCTTTTCACGTCTTCCAGACGTCTCAAAGCGCTTCACAGATAATGATAATAATAACAATAACAACAATAGTGATAATGATAATAACAACAACAACAATAATAATAATAGTCCTTGCATTTGATATAGAGGCTTATCACATCTTTGAGACGTCTCAAAGCGCTTCACAGGAATATACTGTAAAGTGTAGTGACTGTGTATTTTGAATTGACTGTATATTTTACTGTATGTACAGTCAAAGTCAATTAATACAATTAATATTAATATTATTAATACAGTCCTCCAGTTCACAGTTAATCCTGTGAATGCTTTGAGACCTACTAACAAGGCTATACCAAATGCAAGGATTATTATTGTTAATATTATTATTATTATTAAGCGCCGACTTTGAACTAGGAATATAAGACCAATGAACCAAGCCTCCCATCCTGACAGCTAAGCCCTTGCAGCCTAGATATCACACTAGTGACTGTTGCAGTATATCCTTCAAGGTTAGCATATCCTTCCAATTACTGGGTGCCCAAAACTGAACCCGGAATTGCAAACAACTGGTCTCACAACTGCGTTGTGAGTGGATCTTTACTTTTTGCCTCGTTTCTGCTAAGCTTAGTGACTCATCCTTTGGTTAAAAAAATATATATATAGCCCAGTGTGTGTTTTAATTAGGTTGATGGATTTCTGAGGAACGGCTGGTAAAATATTTGCTGAGTCTTAAACTGACATCCAGCATCAATGATTAACTCTATTGTTTCATTCATAACATAAATTGTACCTGTATTCTGACACCAGGCAGGCAATTTACAGTGCGACTGAGAATATTATTACTGAGGATATTGGAGAAAAGGCAGTAAATCTAGCCAAGGTCTGTCCATCCCACATTCCTCCTCTATTTCTGATTTGATTTATTTCTGCACACAAGCTTTTTTTCCACAATAGTCAGCTTTAGTCCAGCCCATTTGTTCCAGTGGTGCCTTCCTTGGAAAGGAAGACCCTTGTAAAAGGATAGGATGGATGAGTAGCTATTATAAAGTCAGTGTGTCTAAAAATAGGAATGAATCCATAACCTTTAGGATAAACCTTGTTATATCAACTTATACAGCCAACAAAGACACTCTCACTCAATGTATAGATTACACTTGTGTATTCTATAGTCAACCTGGTCAAACACCAATGTCACGGTCAATAGATAATAATCCTTGTATTTGATATGGAATCTTATCACATCATCCACAAATCTCACTCAATGTATAGATTGCACTTGTGTACTATAGTCAAACTGTCAAACACCAAAGTCACGATCAATAGATAATAATCCTTTAATAATATTTGCTGAGTCTTAAACTGACATTCCAGCATCAATGATTAACTCTATTGTTTCATTCAAAACAAAAATCGTACCTGTGTTCTGACACCTGGCAGGAAATTTACAGTGCGATCGAGAATATTATTACTGAGGACAGAATACCAGAATACAGGTATGAATCGTGGAAAACTCATAAAACTTGTTTCAAACGCTTGAAATTCTGTTTCACTGGAAGGTTTCCTGTGTGATAGAAACACAGAAACTTAGAAACAGGAGGAGGCCATTCAGCCCTTCGAGCCTGTTCTGCCAATCTATAAGATCATGGCTGATCTGTACCTCAAGTCCAATTCCCCGCCCTCGCCCAGTATCCCTTAATACCTTGAATGATTGACAGTTAAATAGTCTACAGTTAAATTAATTCTCGAGTACTCAGGCAACTGCCATCTGCTAAGTGATTATTCACGTGTGTATATATAACCCGTTTTATTTTCACTTGTGTGATTTGACCATCCACTGTGCATCATAAATATCCCTCAGCCACATAGTAATAACTTTTTTTTCTACCGTTTGTGATTTATTTCATAAAGGGAAAGTAAAAACAGAGGTGTAATGAATCATGTCCCTTGTGAGAGTACGATTTATGAAACCTCCATCACACAGGATTTTACCCCTAACATAGACGGCATTTATACAGGCAGTTATTGTTGTAACTTTTAACCTTGGAAATAGTAAATAATTTATCCAGTGAAGGCATCCAGATTGAGGGATTCAACAGAACAAATTTTTTTTTCTGGTCCTAGACATGCCCAAAAACCATCGGCATTCTTTAAGAGTATACAGAAACTCTGGACCTCTGTCCCTCTATCCCTCGTCCCCTCATTCCCCATCTTCAGGTCGTAGCTGAAGAACTTCCTCTTCGACCCGAGCTGAACCCATCACTTGCAGCACAAGGTGGATTCACGCAACCAACCTGACCTGACCTGCCAGGGAGAGAGAGCTTGTGTTCGGAGCAAGTCTTCGTATAAAAGGAGAGAGAGAAACATAACAGAGACGTTTCAAAGCGCAAGCTCTGCTGGATTTAAGAAAAAACAACACTTTATTGATGAAGTTGTGGCTCAGCAAGATGTGGGAGACAAGCACCAATCTGTCAGTGCCAACCCCGGGTTAATCAGCAATAAATCAGGCTAACGGCTGCATTTGCATATAGGCAGTCAGCAGCAGTTATTCTTGCCACTTGCAGCAGAGGAGTGAGTGTGTTAGGTGCAGATACCCAGCTCGATCTCCCATCATTACATTAGGTGACGTTCAATATCGCCACGTGTCTGATATCTCATTATTCTTTTCCACTCACTCCAGTGTCTCCACTACAAGCCACTTGCTTTACACTGAAGGTATAATAGTAATAATAATAATAATAATAATCATGATAATAATAATAATCCTTGCATTTGAAAAAGCGCCTCATCACGTCTTCGAGACGTCTCAAAGCACTTCACAGACGACACCGTAAAGTGAATTGATTGTGTATTTTGTGGGCAAAGATGATCAAACAGCAGTAACTGGTATTTCGAAGTTCTACACCTAAAGTCACATCTCAACAACAACTCGTGTTTATAAAGTGCCAGGTAGGTAGCATCCCGGAATGCTTTACAGTGGCGGAGTCTGACCCCAAGCCAGGGGGAGAGGGGGCGTTGGGGGTGTTGGGAGGGGAGCACGATCAAAAATGAAGGTCTTTAGGCAGGATTTGGGGAGGGAGGGGGCAAGGCGGAGGGATTGAGGGAGAGAGTTCCAGAGTTTCAGGGCGTAGTGGCTGAAGGCACGGCCACCGATGATGGAGAGGAGGAGACGAGAGACAAAACAGGAGGTCAGAGCTGGCAGAGCGGAGGCAGCGGGTGGTGGAGTGTGGGGGGGTTAAGCAGGTCGGAGAGATAGGCCTGATCTTCTGGTCTCTCATTGTATTTGGCAATGATGTGCATATTTTCATTTGTTATTACTGAGTGAAATTGCAATGTTTATTTTGCTGCTCCTATACTGAAATGAAGTATTCATTTCCCCTGGTGTGGAACAGGCAAAACACTGTGAACACCCGTCACTGTCAATGTGAAAGGAGCTTTATCAAAAGCAAGGATTGTTATTAATAATAAGAGTGAAGTTTTTATGAACGCAAAACTCTTTCACAAAGGTATTTTGACGCATCAATCCCCAATTTATGTGGTTTGCAGATTAAAATAGCGAATTTGCTAATCCTTGTCCGCAGCCCATTTAATCACCAATCAGGCCATTTTATCAACCCAGTTCCTTGATGGCTGGTGATTAAAGAGCCTGTAATATAAAAAATGTACTTTATACAAAAAAATAAGGTTGTCAAAGTGTGTTGGTCTCTCGAGAGGGAATGTGGCAGCAGGTTGACTTTATTTTTCTGTGCTGAGCATTTGTGCTCATCTTGAGATTTTGAATTAACATTAGATCCGAGATCAGGAATTTTATACCAGGGGAATGAACGGTTCATTGGGATCCTGACCCAGAATCTGAACTGTGCTTGTATAAATCATGTAATAAAATGATAATAATCCTTGCATTTGATATAGCGCCTTATCACGTCTTTGAGACGTCTCAAAGCGCTTCACAGAATACACTGTAAAGCGACGTGTACTCAAGTGCATTCAAATTATGCAGCATTACTAAAGCATTAAAAATGTTCCATGAAAATCATTCATCAGAATAGAATGTATTTGCAATAAAAACAATGGTTCTAACTAAAATACGTTTTCTCTTTCAGAAGCTGTCATGCACTGCTGTGCAGAAATTGACTGCCGTGTTTTGCCCACAATATATACAGTCAATCCACTTCTATCTCCTTATGTGTGTTCTTTGGGACGTTTCAAAGACGAGATAAGGCGCTATGTCAAATGCAAGGATTATTGCTATTATTATTATTATTACCAGTTGCCAAAGTTTTCGATGGAAAATTGCATTGACGAACATCTTCACGCGATTACGGTTTTAAAGCAAAATAAATTTGCCCGATGGCTTTCATCCTTATGTTGCGCCTTGTATCATACGATCAATGCCTTAGCCCAAGTGGTGATCTCAAACACGGGGAGTGCCATCAACACCGTCAGTCACGACCTTGACATGTTGTGTAAACTGCTGGTTCTGCTTCACCCACTGCAAACTGCTGATGATTCAGCCTCTTAACGAGCAGCCAGAGGAAAGTCACTTCCACCGTATCCTCCAATGGCTCACTCTGGAGGAACCATTAATCATAGCCCGTAACAATATGATTTGTGACAACACTGATGTTGTAGTTTTTCTTTGCTCAGAGAACCCAGGATCTCCGGGGAAATGTGACATTTATAACGCAATGTTGACACTCGCAGGCAAAACAATTAGGCCCCTCATCCTGTCTGCACAGTCAGATGTACTTCACTGAACGTGGCTTCCCAAAATAGGCTTGATTCACCTCTTCGACCGCGCTTATGGTCATCTCACCCCTCCCCCTGGCTCAGCATCGGGTTCCGACATTGTTAAGCGCTCTGGGACACCGCCCGACGTGGAGAGCACTGTATAAATGCAAGTTGTTGTTGGCTGGTAGTGTTCGAGAACCAAAGACCTCACGAGATCATCACAGGATCGCTTCAAATCGAGAACCCCCTTCGTAGAATTATACAGGAGACTTGCCTAACGCTTCGCCCTGCCCAGGAATCGAACCCAGGTCCTCTCATTTGTGGGGCGAGTATTCTAACCACTGAGCTACAGGACTCCACATTGGGCAGGACTTCCTCCCAATTCATCTCACCCTCCCATCACAGCCTCGAGCTGGTTTTCTTTAAATGAGTCCAAGTTCCCGGCCTCAACCACCTTTCCTCAGTAATCTGTTCAGGAATCATCCTCTGGGTGAAAACATCTTCCCGATGTCTGTTCCTGAAATTTGCCCCAAAATCCAGATTCTTTTGTTCTCTTGTCTTGGTGCATCCAAAAGTTTTGCTGTGGCTGAACATTCTCAATCCCATTTAAAATGTTACACGTTAAAAAGTTCTCCCCTTTTTCAAGTCCCACCTGAAAACCTTCCTTTTTGACGGTGCTTACTGTCACCACCCCAACCCTCCCCACTCCCCCACCGGCACGGAGTCAGGCTCCGCTCTGAGACGCTACCCCGCACGGAGGGCGCTATATATGTGCAAGTTGTTGTTGTTGCTGTTGTGCACACTTCTATAAGGTCCCCTCTGAGACATCTGTTAAGACTGAAGAGCGTGTCTATTTGTTGTTCATTCTGCACACAAGCCCACTATTCTGCTTCATATCATTGACTCCACAGTTGTGATTCATCATCAAAGTCGCAACCGGGATAAAATAGCAAAGATAGAAACTGGTCGAAATCACTTTTATTAGATCTGTTTCTCAGGGCGATTCCCGGTTGGTAAACACGCCACAAAACCGCATTATAACAATCTCATGGTGGGTTTAGTGCTGATGAAGTCTTTCCCTGGTTAAACCCTACCTGTCAGAGCAGTGGTGGGTTGGGGTGGTGGGGGTGGGGGTGGGTGGGGGAGACGATCAGACTGATAAACACAAAGAAATGGACAAGAATTTCAAATGTGGAACCGTTACTTTGCCTCTTTTCTGGTTTGGGCAAGTCTTTAAAGTGCGCGGAAATGATTAACTTAAGCTCTTCAGAGAGCTTAAAATGCGTAACAACTCCAAAACAGAAACGTGAAACATAAACAAACAAACAAACAAAGAAATAAACAAATATGAAGCACATAACAATGCACAAAGAATAATCGACGGGATAAATTAAACAGTCAAACTCTGAATTTGCGAAACACAGGATCTCCTTGTCTGCATTCGGTACACAAAAAGGTTAAACAGCTCTCGTCACCTTCCCCTCCCCCTCCCCCACTCACCCTCCCCCCCACTTGGCTCAGTATCAGGGATTTGGATCTGGGTTGGGAGTTGAGATCAGGAGGGTGGAGGGTGGGGTCAGGAGGGTGACCGAAGGCACAGTCGAAGAGGAGGGTCTTGAGACGTGCCTTGAAGGAGGGGAGGGAGGGAGTGAGGGGAAGGGGCTGTGGGATGGAGTTCCAAAGGGTGGGGGGCAGAGAGGCTGACGGTTTGGCAGCTGATGCTGGGGTGGGTCGGGCGGGGGACGTGGGGAGGCCGGAGCCTGTTGAGCGGAGGGAGCAGGCAGGTTGAATTTGATCTAATGGTTAAGCCAGCTGCCCTGCTGTATCTCTGGCAACTTACTTGTAGACGTCCAGGCCAGGCATTGCCTCCGACTGGGACACCTCATGTCGCTGTGTGCCTTGTCCACGGGGCTTCGATGGTGTGATGAATGCACAGCTACAGCTGGTTGAAGGGGACCAAATCCGTGTAACAATCGATCTGGTTCTCTTTTACCAGCTTCAGCAAAACATCTGCTGCTCGCTCACATTGCTGAGGGCAGGGTTAGTCGATGAATACACACACTGCATCTTACTCGGGCCAGGAGTCTGCAGTGTCCCACAGCTCAGCGGTTAGAGCACTCGCTTCGCAAGCGAGAGGAACTTGCTTCCATTCCAGGGTAGGGCAATACTTTGGGCAAATTTCCTTATTCCACACACACACACACACACACGCTCCTGTTTACCCGGCAGTAAGTAGGAACCCGGTTGTTAGTCAATAGGCAGATCGCTTTCCAGGGGCTAATAATCCCTTTCAAAAAAATAATAATTGGTCACTCAATCCACGACTGTTTGTGGGGACGCTGCCGTCCACAATCGGCTGCCGCGTTTCACCCACAAAATATACAATCAATTCACTTTACAGTGTATCCTGTGAAGCGCATTGAGACGTCTCGAAGACGTGATAAGGCGCTGTATCGAATGGAAAGGTTAATATTAAGGTATTCCAGAGAGCATGGTCCTAATTTACAGATAGAGCATGACTTCTGGAGGCCTAAACACAATTAATTCAGTTCAGTGGCAGCTGCTCAAATAACACCCAAACCAGGAACAGTCTGTCATTTGCATTTGTTGCTACAAAATACCGGTTTACAAAAAAGAACGGTGAAAGAATGGCCTCCCTGCGTTGCTGGAATAATCTTTGAGTCTATTGGCATGAAAAGTCTCATCTTGTGAGATCTTCGCCTCGAAATGTAAGATCTCAAAGAATTGTGAAAAAAAACAAATTTACGGGAGAAATCGGACCCGGGTGTAGATTTTCGGACATCCAGAATTTGTCAAATTCTTGAACACAAGCTTCAATTTTGAACCCGATTTTCCTTAAATTATCTTAGGAAGCTCCCCTCCAAGAAATGACATCAAAGTGTTTCTCAGGAAGATAACGTGGTTTTGTTTTCGAAGCTGACACCTTCTCAACATGCTGCCTCTGAACCTCTCTTCTCATCAGCAAGCCTCCAATCAAAGCTCAATCATGGCTCTCCCCCCCCTACAAATTCCTTTCCTATTGATTGAAAGAGATTTAAGCATATAAATGTTTACCTCCACGATACTCTTTTCTATTACAGAGAGCAGTTATTGATCGCACCGAGCGATGATGGCTCAAAGTCTTCCTCTGGCACTGAGATTAATTGAGGGGAGTTTGTTCATACGCTTAAATGAGGGCAATACAGTATATACGTACATACAATACTTGTGAGTGTCAGTCTGCCCTGTGGTAGCATTCTCAACTCTGAGTCAGAGTGTTGTGTCTCAAGGCCCAAGTCAGTGAGTTCCAGTGTACAAACACTGCTGCAATACTGAAGCACTTAATAATAATAATAATCCAGGCATTTGATTCAGTGCCTCATCACGTCTTCGAGACGCCTCAAAGCGTTTCACGGGATACGCTGTGAAGTGAATTGACTGTATATTTTGTGGGCGAAACGCGGCAGCCAATTGCGCACAGCAGCGTCCCCCGCAAATATCCGTGGATTGAAGTGACAAAATAATTATTATGTTTTAAGATGGCTTTAGCACACCCTGGGGTCAGTGACAGCGAGGGTTTGGGTAACCTTGTGGCAATACAGAGAGTAAGTGACAGTCTTTGGCTGACAGCCTGGATGAGCCAGAAGTAGTTTTTAAAAGTGTCAATCCCCACAGACAATTCCATGATGACCAGCACATAATTCCAAGCATCAACGGTCTCAATCCCACCTTCGCAGTCCTCTCTTTGGTGACTATTATCAAGGATGCAACATTTTGGACTGTCCAGCGTCTTGGGATGTTCTCCTGACATGAAGGGCACTATATAAATGTATTGTATTTCGTCCACAAACCGTACAGTCAATTTACTTCACTGTACATTCTGTGAAGCGCTTTGAGACGTCTCGAAGACGTGATGAGGTGCTGTATAAAATGCAAGGATTATTATTATTATTATCCCAAGTAAAATGAGTTCCAACTGTTCAAATCCCTAATGATTGTTGTACGTCTAAAGTAAAAAAAGATCTTGCCTCAACCGGGAATCGAAGCTGGGGTCGTCTCGCTTGCGAGGTGAGTGCACTAACCAATATGCCACAGGCCTCCACTTTTAACGATCCAAACGGCTATACTCAATCTGTTCAAGAAGGCCTTCAGACGACTGTATCCAGGAGCAAACACAGGAAATGTTCTGAGCTGTACTGGATTCATCCTTAGCTAACTGTCGTACCGACTGAGTCAGCATGTTGCCTCATATTTCATTGTGCGGACGCAGCACGAACCAGTCAATAATTTGCAACCATCGATACTCTGTTCCCTTCATTTAAACCGCTGTACGTAATATTCTGGGACTTCTGGCACTGGGAGGAAGGTGCTTTCTAGGCGATCAGCAATTACAGTAACTCCTTACTAACCAGAACTGAGCAAGGGACTTTCCTTTCGCCGACAAAATACACAGTCACTACACTTTACGGTATATTCTGTGAAGTGCTTTGAAACACCTGAACGACGTGATGAGGCGCTGTATCAAATGCAAGGATGATTGCTGTTATTATTAATATTAAGGAGCAGTGATGTATCTCTTCTATTCTACTGCACATCTAGGACTCAAGCCAAGAATAGGATTATTAATTGAATGACACATCGGAATAAAATTCCCTGTTTATCTGTCGTCTTTGGTTGCAATTCCAAAACACACTTTCTATAGTCAGCGCATGAATAACAATAACTGGTCTATCTTTCATTGCTGCTGCAATTTTTTCACCGACAAAATATACAGTCAATTCACTTTACCCATATTCTGTAAAGCCTTTTGAGATGTCTCTCTCTCTCAATATAAGTGGAGCCCTGACCAGAACTTGCGGAGAAGAGGTTCATAATCTTGACGTTTTGAGTGGCACAACTTGGATATTTCTCTGCTGAAGTTTACGGCAATTTTATTTATTCTTTCTGTCTATCAGGTCGATCAAAACTATCTCCCTCAAACCTCTGTGGACCCTACAGCTTTCTGTTGATGTCAATTTCAATGAAAAAATAATGCCAAGTATGGTATGGAAAAGGAGTTTCCAGATATAAATCAGGAATGAAGACATAATCTTTTCCTCCCCAGTGCGGGCCGATTCATGGATGTGAAGGTCGTCTCAAGTCATTTTATTAGCCGGTAATTTGCATCATATAATCATTTGGGATTCCTGCCACCAACTCTCTATTTAACTCTTAATACTCTCCAGGCTTCTGTCGTTTAAACAAAGATCATCTCTACACTGCCAAAATTCACAGGGAAAAAGACGTAATTTTTTTGAGTATATAAAAAAATACCCTTGTACATCCTGTAGGCTTTGGAACTCAAGGGTAAGCCTGGAGATTTGACCGTTGAACTTGTCCTTCAGCTGTCCTGTCTCTATCCTGAATTTTGGTGAGACGTTAAATAATAAATATAATAATAATAACATTACACTTGCTCCCATTACACATTACCTGCCGACAGTACAAAGAAACATGGGATGAGAGTCCAATCTGGTTCATGCAATAACAAGTGCCTGATGGCTGAGGAATTGAAAGTCAACTGGTTACACATTTTTACAACCAATCTCGCTAACCTGTCCTGACAAGATGCTTTCATTCGGGTCAATCCTCACAGAAACGCCAAATCGAAAATTTGACCTTGCAAAAAAGAAAACTAATATCTTAATGTCCACTCGTTCTTCACTGCTTTGAGGCTGATAGAATAGCATGTGTACCTTGCCTGACAAAATATCTCCTGCAGTGTGCTAGAACGCAGGGGGGTGGAAGGTAAGTCATATATATCTCCCTGGGGTTTCATCTTTACAATACAATTTACATTTATATATCGCGCTTCTCATGTCGGGAGTGCGTTTCAAAGCCTTTTACGCAGCAGAATGGGCTTCCGAGCTAGGGGAAGATGATGGGGAAGAGGGGGTGGGGGAAAGAACGTTGACCGAAGGTACAGAGGTAAGTCGTGAAGTGGGGAGGGAGGGTATAGAGCCGGAGGGACTCTGGGATGGACTTTCAGAGAGTGGGGACAGGGTGGTTGAAAGAACTCTAATGAGAAATGGCTGTCAATTCCCTTTACCCTGTATCCTGTGAAGCGCTTTGAGACGTCTCGAAGACGTGATAAGGCGCTGTATCGAATGCGAGAATTATTATTATTATTATTTTTAGCTACATCAACCACAACATCAGGCAGCAAACGACGTAACATCAAGACGAAAGTGTAGCAACGAGAAGCAACACTTTCCTTAGCGCAGTGGACGAGTCAAGCAAGCACACAATGCCACCAGAGGGAGGTCAAAAAGTTCTCAGAACGCTATTTAAAACCTTCGGAGATTTGGAAAGAAAATCCTTTGACACAACAGTCGTTGCAGTGTATGGGATGGCAGTGTGCGGTTGGCTGACAGCTCTGACTATAAACCTCTTCGGGAAACAGGATCTGCTCTTCAGCATCTGGCACCTGCTTTGACTCATCAGGAACGGCACAGAGGGTAATAAAAACGTACAGCTGTTCCTGCCTAAAAGTCACTGGATCCGACTGTGTTGAGTGGCAAATGTTACTCCGTCCGTCCGTACACTACTGTGCGCATTCCACAGACACAGCCAAGCCAGACTTGCTCCTGTTTCGCTGCCCTGTCGACACATACGCTTCTCGTTCAAAACTGTCAAGGAGAACATCTATACCTGCCAAGCAAAACACCCACCGGAACGTCACTGGAATCTCTACTCCGGTAACGTCTCCCGCCATTCCACGCATCGGAATGTTTTGCAATAATCATAATAATAATAATAGTAATCCTTGGATTTGACACAGCGCCTTATCACGTCTTCGAGACGTCTCAAAGCGCTTCACGGGATACACCGTAAAGTGAATTGACTGCGTATTTGTGGGTGAAACGCGGCAGCCGATTGCCAAATAGCCATGAAGTGAACGACTCACTTTACTTTGCAGAATTGCCGACGAGGACACGGGGAGAAACTCCCCTTTTCTTTTTCCAAATAACACTGCGAGATCCTTAGCATCTACCTCAACAGGCCGACTTCACTTTAAAGTCTCATCCGAAAGGCAGCATTCCTATGCAGAGCGACCCTAGCCCTAAATCCCAACGTGGGGGGGTTGAAACCATAGCCTTCTGACTCTAAGGTGAGAGAGCGACCAACTGAGCCAAGCTGATATTTTCACTAGGAACTAAACGTTGAGGGATGTTAAACATGGCAGACTGGTAAGAAGTGAGTGTTATTAACCTTTCTCGGCTGGATCTAGGCAATCCTCTTAGCTTTACCTTGAACACCTTGGGATTGTTAATGTTGGTTGGTGAGTTGGTTGATTGAGTGTGGCTCTCTCATTGCTGCAGATGTTTCACCCCAAAAATACATACTTCTTTACATTCCATAGCAAAGCATTTCATATGGGCATATGAAGAAGTATGCAGTTTTGGATAGTGTAGTTTTTCACGCAGCGAGTTGTTGGAATCTGGAAGGCATCGCCTGAAAGGGCGGTCGAGGCCGATTCGATAACTACTTTTAAAAACGCGATGGACGGGTATTTGAGGAGGACGGGTTTGCAGGTTATGGGGAAAGGGCCGGGGAGTGGGATTGACATTACATTACTCTTTTCAAAGAGCCGGCACAGACTCAATGGGCCGAATGGCCTCTTTTTGTGCTGTACGATTCTATGATTCCATGATAGTGTCAGGGGCCTGGAGTTCTCTTGACAACAACAACAACACATTACATTTACACAACGCCTTTCACGTCGGGAGGATGTCCCAAGGTGCTGGACAGTCGGGGATTCCGACTCAAGATTGAGGGTTGGGATCAGGAGGTTGGAGGGCAGGGAAGGTAAGGGTAGGAGGGTGACCAAAGACACGGTCGAAGAGGAGGGTCTTGAGACAGGCCTTGAAGGAGGCGAGGGCAGAGAGCGAGGTGAAGGGATTGTGGGATGGGAGGGGTGAGGGGATATCCCAAAGACTTCTCGGCCAGGGAGTAGCTAGAAAACTGACGGCAAAATGAAAACTCTTCCAATATAGCATTACTCTCTGAGGGATGGATTTATGGGACCTTAACCAGTGATGGTCGGTCAAAGAAAAGGAGATGAGATCGTGGGCTTGGAGTTGCGTTCACATATCTTTGCGAAGCGGTGCAATAATTCTAGAAGATTTAATGCAGGAAAAATAGTCAGACACTGTACAAGCTAAGTTGTGTGACAAGTTTAACAAGACACAATGATCTTGCTGCGTACACAGGCTTACTATCGATCTCTGTATGATGTGAAGTCACAGTGAACCACACCAACAAATGCACAACAGACACAGAACAAGCATAACTAGACGTGACAAACAACAACAACAACTTGCTCGAGGGGCTGAATGGCCTCCTCCTGTTCCTACCACT